>NC_047153.1:20703711-21003711 GCF_009819705.1 Hippoglossus hippoglossus
TATGTATTAATCCTGTGGTGAAAATGCTCCCTCCAATTGCTCACAGTTGAGTAAAACTACAGCATTCTGTTGATTCAGGGAATATTCTAAGATTCTGTAGGAACCAATGGGATGAGGGTGAGTGCCACAGAGGGTATGGAAGGGAAAAAGTTAGGATGGACAAACCCTCTGTTGGTTTTGATCGGATATAGGATTCATTTTTTATATGTAAATGTTTTGCATTAAAGTGCACAGTGTAAAAGTACGGTTGCTGTGACATGTTATCAGCTTGATATCGTATGGTCAGACAGTGTGTAGGTCTTAGAACCAGCTCTCTCTTATCTGTAAATAGTTTGTGCAATGTGCTGCTTTTAAGATCTTGAAGTCAGAATCAGCAACTTTGTGCAGTACAGACAAAATTCAGGGCATCACGATTTACTTTGAATGAACGAATGTGACTTTGAGATCATGGAATGTGTGAGCTATTAAATGCAAATACACTTTAACAGAAATGCCACAATTTTAGTATAAATTTCAACCAATCATCGTTCTCAGGATCTTCAAAAGTGACAATTTGCTAAATTTTATGAATTCAATTTAGGGTTTATAAATCATTCCAGTAACACTCTGCTATATTCCACCATGATTATGTTAAGGGGTGTCGTCAGTAAAGGGGAGCTCAACCCCCACAGAGGTCTATCTGATGGTCGAGGTGTAACCCTACAGTCCTGCCTCTGTGACATCTGCAGGGTGAGTTATGTTTTCAGAGCAGATTGTCCCTTTAACTGTCCGCTCCTCACTGACCACTGACCGCTGTCCGTCTGCTCTGCTTCAGGTTAGGAGCCTCTCAGAAGAGCTGTTCAGATTACACCAACAGCTCAATAGAGACAAACTCAGCATGCTGCAGCAGATGTGCACACACACACACACACACACACAAACACACACACACCCACACACAAACACACACACACACTGCACGATTGTGTTGTACCGTGTTGTACTGCACTGTATACGAAGACACACATGCCTGCACATAGACATTAATTTAATCTAAGTACATTGAAACATCTGGAAACATGTACACACACACACACACACACACAAACACACACACACACACACACACACACACACACACACACACACCCACACACCCACACACACACACACACACACACACACAAACAAAGCCTGGCAGTCTGTTGTTCCTCAAGTTAATTTGACACAGAATCGATTTGATCCCTCGTCATCTCAATAATGATAGAAAAGATGCTAAATGCAATAGAATCTCTGAAATCTAATATTTTGGGGTCAAATCGTTTAATGAAGAGCAATCTGACTCTGGACTTTCACCGTTCGAACGGCATGACATCTATTAGGATGTGGCTCTTCCAGATGCTTTCTTGAATTATGGCAAGTTTAAAACAATATGGAAGAATTGCTGGGCTGCAACCTGTTCTCAATATTGTAATTAGATTTGAGGCATGGAGCTGCCTGGAGGCTTTTGCATCGTCTTTCACAGTAACATAGAAACAAACTGAATTTGTTGAATTTTATTTATTCAATGTGGATTTTCCATGCATGTGCACTCTATATACAGAAATAACCTTTTTATTTTATTTTATACCTACTTAGAAAACCAATAGTATACTAAATGACATCCCTGAGCTGGATGCAACATAATTGTGTTGCACTTGTCTTGTGTACGGTCTAAAAGATTTAATCTAAAAGATAAGTAAATGTAACGGGTTCATTTTTTTGGTGATGTCAAAGGCTCATCTACAGCAGGTTTCATCCTAAACCATTAGTGACACAGGCCTATAATTTAGAAAAAAGGACCGTTCTCTTGATAAATAAGATCTGTAGATCAAAAAGCACCTGGTATATGCATCCGTATGACTTGTGACACAAGGTAAGAAATAACCCTTCAGCTGACGTCTCCCACTGTAGAGGCTGATAATAGCTGTGATTGTATGTCTGAGCTGCAGCTTAGTGAAACAGGACCTTTGAGTTGTTTATTTTCAACATCACGTGCAACAATCGTACCTTAACCTTATATGTGAGTGCTTCGTGGTACCTTACGTGTGTGTGTGTGTGTGTGTGTGTGTGTGTGTGTGTGTGTGTGTGTGTTTCTGTAGGTGTGTGTATGTGTGTGTGTGCATGGGATTACCCATGCTGTTATCAGCGGCAAGCCGCCACTCACTCCAGCTGAAATGAAAGGTTTTCCTCTGTCACAAAGCACTTTCTTTGTTTCCATGGTGCTATTATTATGTCAAAATCCCAGAGAAAACAGAGGGGGGAGAGGAAGAAAAATCAATGTCCCCCATCACCGACAGCAGTCTCAGCCTAAAGCACGCTGACACCAATGCGAGTACACACATCAACACATCGTCCACAGACAGCGGGAGACACAAATACAGAGAAAAAGTTTCCCTCGCGACTTAAATCTGTTTATTTGATTTTTGTGGACGACAGCATCCTGGATATTTTGGATTATAGCAGCAGAATGCCTGAGAAGGTGAAGAGACACAGAGGTTAAATGGAGAACTTTTCTGTCTTTGTGTAGATTCACAACATCCTGACATTATTCACAGCTGCTGCCGGAAGTGATTGAGAAGAGCAGAGTGTAATTTACTCTCACGCTGTCATGTCTTTGTCATAGCTGCTTTCAGACCTGCACTGAACTCCACGTAATCTCCTGAAATTCTCCAGAGGGGCAACGCAATCTGTGGGAAACGCAAATCTTCAGTTGTTGTGGACATTCTCTGGAGTTTTTCCTTTCAGCTCCCTGGTAAAACCTCTGGATAATGTCCAAGTGGAGCCCATGTGAGAATCCATCTGGAGATTAACTGGCAAAAGAATACAAATATCACAGTATGCCAAATACGTAGAGGACAGATGAAATATCAAGCTGGAAAGACAACGCAATTCGAGAGCTTTTGGTGATAAGGGCTGATGCTGGTGTCCATAAGCTGTAAACAAAGACATGTAATCACTGCAGCAGAATTTATATGTTATGTCCTGCCTCCTGCCTGCTGCGCCTCCCCTCACCTGAACGCTCTGGAGATTTCTGTGTTGTTGTGAATGCGTCTGAGCGGAGGATCTCCTGCTGCGCTTCTCATATTTGAAAGTTAACCTCCAGAAAAAGTCTGGACCCCATTGAACGGACATTTTCTGGGGTTCAAATCTGAAAATGGCTTATGTGTCTGTTACAGCAGAAACTGGTCAACACACTATAATGAAGGAAAGTCAAACGGCATAGAGATGAAAGCTGAATAAACAGTAAGTCTGTTTTCAAGATTTAGGGTAAGGGCATGGTTCATAGATAATGATCTTTTTTTGATGAAAGCTGAGGGGATCCTGTCAGAGGCTAATAAGAAGTTGTCAAAGACATAAAGGATGAAACTTGTATGTAAAGGAACCAAAAATGCTCTGTGACATATTAAGTGATAATACTGGATGTTGTGTGAGTCTGTTGTTGGTAGAAAATAACCTTCAGAAAGTGAAGGGAATTTTCACCTCGTGTGAATCGCACAAAGTTGAGCTGCTAGAATGTTTCAAGTGTACCAGAAGTACATAAGCTCTATCATTACATATCAATGGACGTTCAGACTGTGGGATTGTGTTTGTGTTCAACTAAGTCTCCAAACTCAGAACTCACCAAAGACTCCAGTTTCTCTTATTTCCCTCCAGTCTCTCTCCTCTTTCCTACTTTCTCTGTTAGGTTATAAGGCACAGGGCAGGATAAAGTGTTTACATAGGATGAAGGAACGGTGTGTATGATTTAGGGGTTATATTAACAGAATTGAAATAAAATATTCATAATAATCTTTTCATTACTGTATGTTAAACTAATTGTTTTTTTTAATTATATTGATCTGTTTCTATCCACAATGCGAGTAGCTCTGCTTCAACAGAGTCCACCATGTTTCTACACCATCCCAGAACACTGGCTCTGGAGAGGGCCTGTCCTGTTTTTATGTTACCTGAAGGCTGCTACTTAGCACATTAGCTACACCTCAGTGATACACACAATGCATTTATAAATAACACTGAATATAACAGTTTGTATATGAGGAAACTCCAGAAGGCCCCTTTAACTTTTGCAAAACAAAAAGGTTTGATATTTGTGGAAAAAACCTGCGTGTTACCACTAAAACCTGAAAGTAAAAACTCTCTTTTGACTGACTGAAGATCACAAGCTACCGATCGGTGATTATTTAATTCTATAGCAGTGAAGGTTGGGTTTGTTTTAAATAATTCCTTGTGCTGCTGGAATTACTACCATCCAGTGACACATCCTGGAATCATCATTTCCCACTCTGCAGCAGAAGTTTTCTTTCTCAATCTGCTGTGAAGATCAGTGACCAGGTACATGTTATCTTGATTGGGTCTTTTAGATCCATACATTTTCTTCCCTCAGAACCCTTATATACTTAAGTCATCCCCTAAAAAGTTTAGATGCTCTCATGTTTAAATAAAGACCTTCAACTCTGTCTGAACATACCTTCAAGGTTTTGATTTTTGTTGTCACGTGCTTTCCACACATTTATCTGAGCACCTGAATCAAAGGTACATCAAAGACATCTATTATATCTTTTTCCTTTTCATAACTGAGCTAAAACCAGTTTCTAAAACTTTTCTGGGTCTGACCCGACTGTTACGGGCCTGGTCGTATGATTGTCAGTGTTATGATATATGTACATAGTTTCTCCGGTATTTAGTGTGTGACTGACTACTCTGTGGCTGTGAGGATTCTTGGGTCCATGTTCAGGTCTCTGTCCTGACTGGCTGAATGTGTGGGCTCGGGGAGATGTCGGTTGCTGGTTGGCTCATCCTCAATATCCTGCCATTTAAATTCCCTGGGTATTTCCAATGCTCCGGTGACAGAAACTTGGCAGCAGCATCCCGGTTCTGTCCCTGATCTCCAACCCATTTCTTCCAGTGACTTGAAATTGTGTTTGGGAGTAGTTTTGTAGTAGTTCGTTTTTGTAAATAGGATTATACACTCTAGTTGTACATAACACAGAAACTGTAGGGGCGAACTTCCATTTGCTTTTGAATCTTTTTTCTCTTGTTTTTAGAGAGTCTGGGTTGAGTGAATGTCTTTTGGTTTTATCTATTTCACACAGGTCTAGGTAAAACTTGTTTTCTCTTCGGATAAGTTTGTTTCCTCTTGATTATTGTTTTGGACCTTGCGTCACCCTGAAGTGTGTTTGTTTGTGGTCACTGTTACATTCTATTATCACCCTTGTTAGTAATAAATTGTTGCACTGTATTGATGATCCTGTGTCGTGACTTTGGTTTTGGGGACCGGGGCAGGCAAAATCCTTATGTGTTCTTATGTCGTGCTCCTACCCCCCTAGACGGGAGCCTAACACGGCCCAGATGTTTTCCCAGTAGATAGTAGATAGCCTAGCCAGCATGGCCAAACTGCGACCCAGACCTTAATAATTTTACATTTTTTTGTCTGAAACTGGCCAAGCTTGGTTGGTATATCCATACTCAATTGCAGGGCCAAGCACATAGTTCCAAAACATAATAAAAAAACAAAACATGATTCTGTTTTCGGATTTTTCAGGTGCCTGCAAAACAGTTTGAAACCTGAAAAAGTACTCAGAAGAAAGGACCCTGTGAAGTGTGTGCGTGTGTGTTTGTGTTTGTGTGTGTGTGTGTCTCGTCTGCTCCTGATGGCTAATGTGAGGCCATTAGTGTGTGTGTTTGTTTGTGTGTCTCTTTTAGAACCCCCTTCATGCTTTTAAGACACTCCTCAAGATTCTTCAAGGCTGCGGATACACACAATGGACAGTCTGGAACATGGACATTGTGTGTGTGTGTGTCTGTGTGTGTGCGCGCACCCGAGTGTGTGTATGAGGCTGTTTACAGTATTTGTATGTGTACTTATGAAAGGCCACTTGCTGGTCTTCAAGGAAGCTCTCCAGAGTTGGAGACAGACAGCCAGGACATCAAACCCAGTCATTAAAGAGGCTTTCACAGAAATAAAAAGGCAGGTGATGAGGAAGACGATGATGAGGAGGAGTAATTAGGAGGAGATGAGAGGAAATGGATTAGCTGCTTTTATGTCTTTAACTCTTAGAGTATGAAGTAAGGTCGTAAGAGTTTGGAGCAAGCAAATGAGAGGAAATGGGGTAAAGACAGAAAAAACAACAACAGAGGAGACAACATATAAGAGTTAGATAAATAGATAGATAGATAGATAGATAGATAGACGTTCGTTTTTCTGCCCTGCCCTGTCCTCTTCTTCTTTTTCATTTATACAGCATGGATGGGCGGACGGATGGATAGATGGATGAATGAATGGATGGCTTAACAGAAAGATAAGCAAACAGATAGATAGATAGATAGATGGATGGATGGATGGATGGATAGATAGATGGATGGATGGATGGATAGAAAAGCAAATAGACAGATAGATAGATGCACAGACACTCAACACTGTCTAAATACAGGATGTAATATCCATCTCGGCAGTCAGATGTTGCTGTTCTTCATATATTACATCAAAGCTATAAATCTTGATTTTTGTCATTGATCACAAACAGGTTCTGCAAATATGATTTCAAATTTAAAAGCTAATGCACAAAGGCTTAAAAAATCAATTTTTTATTCCACTAGCCCAGGCCCATATTGGGAGAAAGTAGACAAAAATCAAAGCCGATATATACATTTTCTTGTGAAATCATTCCTTTGGCCCGCTGTAACGAAGTTCGAGAGAACATAAAGCGCATAGTTTTTTCGGAGAAATTGCAATGAGATGTAGTAGAAGTTTAGACCATTAGATTTATTACCCAGGGGCCAGAAGGAGGGGGGAAAAACACATGATGGGAAAGTGAGGCATCCCATCTAAAAGAGATTAGAGACTCGCAAACATGCCTTGGTGGGTGAGGTCATGACCAAAAAACCATCACGGACACCAAACTACACATAATAGCCCCTGGAAAGATGCTAGACACACACACACACCACACGCACCACACACACACAGACACACACACGCACACACACACACACACACACACACACACACACACACACTTGCACACATACACTGTATTCTTGTTTCTATTTGACACTGACTTCAGTGTGGGTTGAAAATAAATTGCTTATTTGGCTTGTCCATAAAAACTTATTTATTCACATATCAATGTGCAAGATGAGTTTAGTGTCTTTCAACAAGTGTTCTTATAGTGCAAAAACATTGCAATTCATTAAAAAAAATAAATCACAATTATTTACATAAATACATTTGAATCACTTACAAAAATGCCAAAGAGTAATATTTTCATTGTAGACAGTAATTTGCACACGTACTCTCCATCTCTCGGTCTCAGTTAAAAAGGAAAACCTGAGGTAGTTGTTCAAAGTTAGGCGACACAATGGAGCAATGGCTATCACTGTCGCCTTACAAAAAGGTTCCTGGTTTGAATCCTGGTTTGCGTCCATAGGCATGGTCTCTAAATTGACTGTAGGTGTGAATATGAGTGGGAATGGTTATTTTTCAGCCCCCTGTGATACGCTGGCGACTTGTCCATGGTGTGCCTCGCCTTTCACCCAGCAGGGATTGCTCCAGCTCCCCCCTGGAACCTCAAAGGATAAGTGCTGTAGATAATGAATGGACGGATGTTCGGTGTTGAAAACTGACTGAACAGTTCACATATTTCTACCGATATGCTGTATGTGTCAAGTGTTTTGAAAAGGTGGACATGGTCGAGAAACAAGTCTGAAAACTTGAAATGCAGAATAAGTAGTTTTTTCCACAACACATTAATGGGTGAGTGTTAAGAGCTCTGTGCTGTGACCCTCCACTCTTTCCAAACTCTCATGCTCCCTTTATGTTTCCAACATCCTCACTCTCCTTTCATTCTCCCAAGTTTCTATTGAGGAACATGTTCTTGATCTCAATGGGACTATTCACTTAGAGATAGAAAAAACCACCATAAATACATGGCATTAAAACCTACATATGAATTAATTGCACCTCAAAGTGCGTGTGCGTGTGTGTGGCAAAGAGACCCTTTCATCATGATGTTGTTCCTGCTGAGCACCTGAGAGGAGCTTTCATAACACATTTTTTCTCTGCACTTTCTGTCTTTCATTGTGAGCAGAACCATTTAAGTGTGTTTTTTTTTATTGCAGAGCTGCTGATGGATTTTACAGTCAATAATATCATCTTTAATTAATTTGCATTGTACAAGCTACCATGGCTCAGGTGGCAGGAGGCCTTGAGTGTGTTAATCATACTCTCCGTCGTCATCCCCTGCATATGCATATGTGTGTGCATGGAGGAGGCTGTGGAGAAAGTGAGTAATGAACGGTTAACAAGAGGAGGAGAAGAGGAGGTTTTTGGGTTGGGTCAGTAGGACTTGGGGGAAGAGGGTGGGCAGAAATGGAGGGTTCACTCTACAGGGTGAGGGGGTCAGTGGTCAGAAAGAGAGAATCAGGAGAGCTGTGAGCGTGAGATGAAGATCGTGGAATAAGAGAGATGGGGAAAAGAGGACAAGACAGGAGGGAGGCAAGGGAGAAGAGAGAGAGAGAGAGTCGGCATATTGATCGATCAGACCTGTCGGCAGCCAGACAGCCAGGGAGACGTCTGTCCTTGTGCTGCCACTCTCTGGCCTGCAGACACCTAACCCCCCTGCTCCTACTGGGGTGGTGGCGTCAGACCGGGGGACCATGCAGGCGTGTGTGTGTGTGTGTGGGAGTGAACTCACATGTGCATGTTTTCCTGTGTGGTACATGAGTTTCTATTTGGCACAGTGCGTCTATGTGTGTGTGTGTTGCCCTGCCCCTGCAGTCTGTCTGTCGCTGCCCTGTGTCTTCCAGGGCCTCAGGTGTGGAGTGTCTTCTCCTCTGTGGAATTAACTGGGTTCCAGTCAGGAAACTAATCTCACGCTCGCTGTCGCACACAGATGCATCTCAGGAGTATGGATTTTATCAATACAAAGAGCGCCATGCGCTGAGGCAATACCAGCACTGCAGTCTCTTCCTGAAGAGCCGCTGTCAACCACCAACATCCCCCTCCTGCTCAACCCTTTTATCCCCTCTTTTGGGATTTTGTCGACAAGACACTTCTTTCCCAGTGAATCGCCTCTGGCAGCGGGAGCATGCAGGGACAGGCAGTATGGAACAAGAATTCAAATTCACAAGTATAACACCAATACATACAATACTCAAAGTTTCAATACAGACAACCCTAGCCTCACCCAACTTTTCATTTCAGTTTCAACAATGTCAACTAGTAATTTTATCTTGCGTGTTTGGTCCTGGTCGAGCTCATTTTACACTGTTTGTTGTTTTAATAAATGTATTTTCTGAACCCCTGTGTGTAATAAATCATTGTCTGTATGTGTGAGTTTGTATAGTTGTCAAAATGTGTATTAAAGTACAGCGTCTAATGGTATTCTATGAAAACTAATGGAATAAAGGTATAAAGTGGATTTCAAATCTAAACAAATGCATGCAATCTCTGGGTTGGGGTTAACCCTAACCCTAACCCCTAACCCTCCAGTACTAATTAGCTGTGAGATAGTTTGGGTTTTATTTGTCTATAATATACTAGTTATAGTTTTCTAAACTGTGAAAATAAAAAATTTGGTTTATGGACAGTAATTATAATAATTATTATAGTAGTGAGCATATAGTGAGTATATATATGTATATATATATATATATATGGCTGAGCACTACTGTGCCCCTCTTAAACAGAGTTGTACATGCTATATATTTGCAATCTATATAATTCAAAGTGTTGTACTATTCATCAGGCATTACAGGCTAAATTTGATTAATTGAAGATCCCATTCCCTCTCATCTTTTTTCTCTCCCTCTGTCATTCTCTCCGTCCATCCATTACAGCTGATCCTATTGTTCCAACCCCGGAGAGCTGAGGGTTGACCCCAGAGGTCAGATAATCAGATGCTCTCCTCTGTGACCTGCACTGACCTGCAGCTGAGGGGATAGTGTGATACAACCCACACTGCTCTCCAGCCTTGAACACAAACTCATACAACACTGGGATGTAGCGGTGAACTGGACATCAGGTATACTGTACTGGGAGAAATCCCGGTGAGTGGCCCAAAAAAAAGAAATCCATAAAGTTTTCATCGTTCCTCCGCCTGCCTTCTCCCCCTTTAGGTCGGTCCCAGCCGATAAGTCCAGGGCTGTAGGTCTTTCCCAGTGCACCCCTGCTGGGATGCTGTGCTGTTAGTGTGAGATTGATTATTGAAGTTACAGTATTTCTGTGATGCAACACAACTGGATAATAAACAAAGGTAGAGAAGGCAATGCTGGCTTATCTGTCACTGTAGAAGAAGATTAGTTCAGAACTCAATAAGTTAAGTCAGTATCACTTTGAAGGATGTTATTGTCTATTATCTCTGGGATAATGGATGTTTTGAATTGTATTTATTCTCTACAGGACTTCCTTCTGAAGCTAAATACCTGCAGCAAGAGGATATTAAACAAAGCCGAAGTCCAAGTAGGAACAACCATATTAAATTCAAAAGATTCCCCAAGATAAAAACATTCCAATCATAACTGCTCCAGCCGCGTCTTGGCATTAACACTCATATGCAGCAGCATTGGGGTGAAAATGCAACGGACAAGATGAGCAGACAAAAGCAAAACACCGGAAAGACGGGTGTAAGTAAAAGAGAGCGAGGGAGAGAAAGACGAAACGAGTGTAGGAGAAGGTGAATCCGATTTCTCCCAGTAAATTGGACTCCCCTGCTTTCTCTAATTCATGTTTCACTGCTACTGCATCGATGGGGAGATGGAGAGGGTGAAGAGTGAGGGAGAGAGAGGGGAAGAAAGGAGGGGAAAGGGAAGACAAATCCATGCAGGGGAGAGCAGAGGGAGACTGCGGCCGCTCTCCCACAGGCAGACAGCAATCAATAAATCAATAGGAAACTGTGGTTGGCTGGAGAACGGCTGGGGCTGGGAGGATGGAGGATGGAAAAGAGAGAGACCTGAATCAAAGTAGCTCCAAGATGGATGAAGCGAGGAGAGGATGGGAGTGGAGGAGGAAGGAGGGAGGGAGGGTGGGTTCAATAGAGGTGGAGGCACTGAGAAGGGTGCAGGAAAAAGAGGAGGAGTCCGCGGAGGAAAAGGTGTTTTTTAGCAGGAGCTGTGAGGGGAAAATGGGTGGAGGTCCGGCAGGCTTTCAGGGGTCCCCTCCCCGTCCTGCCTAAAGCACATCCTGCATCAGTGGTGCAGTGATTGGGCTTGGCACTGTGCGGTGCCCCGCTGTGGTCTGTCCAATGAGCCCAGTGAAGCGCGGCTGTATCTGGGGCCGGGGGAAAGCCGTAGGCCCCCTCTGCCCGCTGTTTGCAGCCTGGTTGACTGGCTGCTTGCCTGCTGGCTGGCTGGCTGGCTGGACATCGATCTCAGTGGGCTGGAGAGTACAGCTGGACGCACACTGAGAGCTGGGGCTAAATCTGGCTCAGGCTCAATCAACGTTTGCACCTGTCTTTTCCAAAGGGAATTAAACGTAGTAGATAGAGAGAAAGAAAGAGTAATGGTGTGTGTGAGCATGTGTGTGTGTCTACGTCTCTGTGTGTGTGTGTCTTAAGGTTAAGTTTTGAAGGTACAGGGGGAGTGGATAGTTTGTAAGGAACATGCTGTTTTTTTCATTAGTCGACATGGTTTTGCTGCAGCAGGTGACGTTAGTGTGTTTGTGTGTGTGTTTGTGTGTGTGTGTGTGTGTGTGTGCGTGTGTGTGTGTGTGTGTGTGTGTGTGTGTGTGTGTGTGTTCATGCCTTATCTACATGGTTGATGTATAAATGACTTGGTAAATGAAAAGCAGATAGTTTCTGAGCCTCACACAGACGGGCAGTTTGTTCAAGTTAAACAGCAGAGATAGTGAGATCACATATTGTTTCTCATGAATTTTGTCCCCCAAGCTCACACGCACACAACAAAAACCCACACGAATCTATCATTTTGGGTTACACACATTGTAGATATATACATCATATCAATATATTGTGCGTTCAAGCAGTTTTTGACATTAAGAAACACACTTACTCACTTTTTTGACAAGATTGATACAACTCTCAAAACGATTTGTGCAATGTAGGCTAAGTATCTTAGCAACATGTCATGTTGTTTCTACACATTTGTACAGATTAAACAAATTATTTATGTCATGTAAATTACTGAGATTTAAATGTGCTGTGTGTAGGATTTATGCTAAGCTAACCAACTGTGTTTAGGTGTAAAGATATGATAAGCTGCATCAATCAATCCTCTCATTTAATCCTCAGCAAAGAGGCTTTAAATGTTTTGGTATGAGTGAGACCACAGACTGTATGAAGACGGACGACCTAACAGACTCTCAAAAGTGAGGCCAAATCATCTCAATCACCCCCTGGTGGCTGGCTGCAGTATAGGTCATAAACCCTGCCTCCTCCCCTGTAAATGGATGGGACATGGATCAAACTAAAAAAGTTAAACTACGTGTTAAATGCATTTTTCTCAAAGACGATTTCTATTATTTTGGGTAGTTGCTATCACACTGACTTATTTTCAAGTTTTCTGTTAAGTTTTGTTTTTATTTAGTTACCTGATGCTACAAAAATGAGGTAACTTGTTATGATTGACAGCTGAGACTGACTGTGTGTCAGACATTGATACTGGGACTTTGAGGAGTACTGAGGTCCATCTACTCCACAAACTCCACCCACCTATGGAATTATGGACCAACCAAACTCTGTGTACTTTTCTAATTATCCTTTGATTTAAATTATATATTTCCTTTGAATCTGATCGAATGTTTTTCAAACCCTTCTACATCCTGCCCCGTTATGTAATTCTAGTGTAAAATACTAAATCCCTTTAATTTTACTTTACTCAGTTTTTCCCTAAATACAATCAAGTTTTAAGATATTTGATCTATAGACTGATGTCAGAATCTGTCTTAAAAACACATGTGATCTGTCTGTAACTGCAGACATCATCATCATGTCAAATTCCCAGAAATGCAACAGAGGACACGACCCCTGTGGTGGTGACTGTACGACCGGGCTCAACAGCACCTCAGCAACAGTTCCTGAGGGACACGAGGATTATATTCAAGTTCCCAGAAATGTCCACACTCATTTACTGTTCTCTCCTATTTGTGTTTTTGATTATGTGATCCAGTGTGGGTCAGTGTGAGCGACAGGCAAACCAAAGCCATGAGGTGTACTCACGTGTCATGTCAAAGATCTACCATCTGGAGCATTAACACAAACTTTACGATTACAATTTCAACATATTTATTCAATATTTCTATTATTTTAAACACTTTTTATATCAATGTACAGTTTCCTATTTTCTAAAAAAGAAATGTCGATGGCTGTGCAGACTAACATCTTCTTCATTTACCCTCGCCGTGTTTTACCTCCTGTGTTTAGAAACAGATGTTCTGCAATTTAAGCAGCAGCTTAGACAACTGATCTCTATTAGCTTCCCCTGAACTCCTGAGATGTTTAAGCTACTGTCAATAGTCATTGTGCAATTAAGCTGTTTGCATTGATAGTCTATTAGATGTCTTTATCAACTGCAAGGCGGCTGTGTGGCCTCTCAGTGACTTATTGCACATGTATAACTAACAATCACAGTCCAGCAAGTCATTAACTGTCTGCAACAGATAACTAGTCCTGTCCTCTGGTTCCTTTACTCCTCGTTTTTCATTTTTCCTTCTCCTCTGTCCTCCCCTCCAAACTATATTTTCTTAGCCTTTCCACTCTCCTGTCTCCTCAGTTTTCCTCTCCTCTCCTCTCTCCTTACATCTCTGGGGTCCCATCCCAGAGAGGCTGCTACCACCCAGACACAGATGGCCCCCAGATCAGATTTATCAAGGCCAGTGGAAACCTCTGCAAAAGGTCACTCTCTTAAAAGCTGACCGATCAATGGTTCAACTCCTAATACTAACAGCCGTGCTTTTTCGTCTGTTCATCCCTCTTTTTTTTCGCGCGTGACCATGATGTGTATGTGTATAGGTGTGTATGCTTTTATCCATGCATGTACCTGCCTGTGTGTGTGTGCAGCTCCAGGAGGACCGACAGAGACGAGGGCCCTGGGTGTTACTAATCGAAGGGCCGTCCCTCAGACGGTCCTCTAATGACCTCTCCCACCTCTAATAGTGCAACCTTATTGAGGCTCTACTAAATATTTCAGCGAGTCATTAGCTCATTACACGTCATTATCTACAGCGTGTTCAGCCCCCAGGATTAGCTGCGAGACTTTTAGCAACTTCTCTGCAGGAAATCAATAACGAGCAGACACTTTCAATCACTGGGATCATCTGTGCGTGGCTATCAGAAATTCACATAATTATACATTTTGGTGCATGCACGTGCACACACCCACACACACATGCGTAAACACACGTGATTTTTGTGCAATTGGGTCTCGTGCAAATACACAATGTCAGTACGACTATTTTGTTGGATGAATGTTAAGTATTTTTCCTTTTTTCTTTCAGTATTGCTTAACCACTGTAGGAAAAAAAAAGATGCAAGATGTAAAGATGCTGACAAAGGTTCCTGGTTTGAGTCTGGCCACAGACCTTCAGTGTATCTCCCTTATTTCCTCTCATCTCTCTGTCTCATAATGTCTCAAAAATTATATTTATATTTCAATGTTTATTTTTTACATTCATTTCCGCATATTTCACATATATCTTCACCTTTTGTCTCTGTGGTCACTAAAATACAGAAGGATTATAGAAAAAATAAATGCTTAGGCCTCATCTTCTGTCTTCAAAAGGGTTTTGAAGAGTATCTCCTGGAGCAGTGCTCAGTAATATTGTACTGCTGTGTGGCTTCAGTAAGAAGTCTTGAAATCAGCTCAGTTGATCGACGTGCAGACTATTACTGTTTGCTGAGTTTTAAAGAGTAGAGATTTACTGCATTTCATAAAGTTGGGGTAATTATGAGAGATCATAAGTAAAATCTATGTAGTGGTGGCAGAGTTATCCTGACTTTCACTTCCTACCATATAAACCAAGCTCCAAACACACACTGGACCCTATACATTTCCCATAATTCTACAGGGAGCAGTGTCTCACTGCCTAACACCAATCAATCTGAGATCAGCCTCATTAGAGTCATGTTTTCAAACTTTGAAGATCTTTCTCCTCCTCTCCCCACAGACAGAGGAGCTATTCTTCTCTATGCAGATGATTATGCTGTTTTCAAAGATAAATAGACATTCTATAAATGTTCTTTTTGAGTGTCCTTGAAATGTTTTGTAGTTTGTTTTCCCCGGCAAGCAGTGATCAAAATAAATTAAATTGAACGGACTAATTTAGGTCTATTTACCTCATGAACTGAGAGGAGCTCACATTCGGCTTCGTCACCTGCATGCTGATCGGGATTGGATATAAACAAAGTGAAAATTGATTTCTGGATCATCCCATATTTAATATTGTTGCAGGTTTTCCCTCTTGAAATTAGAGCCAAAACACATTGGAGCCAGCATTCAGTGTGTGTGTGTGTGTGTGTGTGTGTTTGTGTGTGTGCGTCTCTTTTTTCCTCATTGTCATGGGCCAAGGTGGAGTATCTCGGCTCTAAGGGTTTGTGCTGAACCTGAGCGTGCCTGCCGCCTCGGAGGGAGAGGGTAGCTGTTTAAGGCAACCATGAAATCTCACTTAACAAAAGGGCAGGGTGTGCCTGGTTAAGTGTGTGACTAATTTCCTTTAACACAGTGTGAGATTGAGAGACTCGGGGCCAGAGGAGGGCGGGGCGGCTACTTGTTAAGAAGGTCAGGGGTCAGCTCTTCTTGAATGGACGCAGAAATCCCCAATTAATTACGCAAACACACACACGTGCACAAACAGATACGCCTGCATACAAATGCATACATACACACACACACACACACACACACACACACACACACACACACACACACACACACACACACACACACACACACAAAAGAATCAGAGGAGTCCATTATTAGCTAATACATGTTTGTTTGGAGCCTCGGTGCTGTGTACCAAAGAGAAATGGATATAATTCTGTGCGGGCAGTGAATTAACAATCGGTCAACGACAAACAGGAAGTGCGGCGTCTGTAAACCGGCTTAACGGTTACGACCTTAACAGCAGCTTTCTCTGCTTCTATGGCTTTTGCCTTAAACGGCGGATCTGCTGCTCCATCTATCACTCTTTCCTCACCCCGTCCTCCCGGCCCCAGCGAGACAGAAGAGAGAGATGTTTGAATCAGCTAAAAGTTTAAAAGCTTCATTATAAAGAGGAAATACAATTGCTCTCTCTTTTTGCTGCTCATTCATCTTTCCTTCCCGCTGCTGCATGCTGTCCATTTGGACCGCGGCGCCATTACTCAGCAAAACACCAAATCTCCTCATCTGAGAAATTAATAAGTGAGATATGATCTCATCTATGTTGGTGTGGAGGAGCAATCGAGGGGCCGCTCAGGAGAGTTTACAATATGTAATCAGATTTCAGTTATCTCTACATTTAAGTGTTTTCTTTGAGTTTGTTTCTGCACTGTATCTAATACTAAGGAATTAGTTTTCCTTTAAAAAAAGCCTGTTCTAATGAATTATATTATTCTCAGTTGCAGAGATGTTTTTTCAGTGGAAGAAACTGAATGATTAACTGAGTTTGTTTTTCTTAAATTATGAGTATAACTAACCTCCGCACAACATCCACTATGCCAACATATAATTCAAAGTTATGTGTAGATGGACACGTTCAGAATCTTTTTGTTATTATTATGTCAAAAAAGTGTGAGGATGTTTGTAATCAATAATACATGCGATGGGGTTGTGTGGATATGTGACTGCTGCAGAGGAAATCTGGATTCATGCATTTTGCATGCGCTCGCTGAAATTGTATCTTGTACCTTTTGTGATGAACATGACTTTTCCTTCTTGCTCATAATACGTTTTAAATGAGCCTGTGATGCTTTTTCACAACCTCCGAGCCAAACCTCACCTAAATCACATGCAGCTGTTCAATATCGGACGATATCTATTTGGCTCATTTCCATCTTTCACTTGTTTTGTTTTTACGCTGCCGATCTCTCTCTCTCTCTCTCTTTTCCCCCCGACTCTCCTCCCTCGTACTCATTTCAGTCCTATAGGCCCATCCCCGGCATCCACCCCAACAATATTTCACATCCTGATTTATTTTGGTCCTGGAGTCATGTGACCATAAATATTGTAACTGACCCTGGGCGTATTGATCTCCCTGTGTCGGCTAGCACTGCGATTTCCTGCCTTATAACGACCTTATGAAACCCTCTGCGATTCATCATTATCAACATCATCATCATCATTTAGGAAAAAGAGCACTGCGCTCCATATGTATCTGTTTGTATGTGCATGTATATTTGTGTATGTGTGTAGCTTTAGGTGTGCATTGTGTTAGATTTCCCTCCACGTCGTGTTCCTGTATTTGTTTACCTACATCTAAATCAGCATTTTTCTTCTTCCATGTGTGTTTTTTTTAGCTTTGTTTATCTGCAGGTTGTTCCATGTTTGTTGTGACCAGTGTGTGTGTGTGTGTGTGTGTGTGTGTGTGCGTGTGTGCTTGTATGTGTATGTGTCTAATGATGCTATTTTGCCACAGGAGCAAAGACGCCCCTGTCACCATTATAATGAGAGGTATTTATATCAGTTACCTGGCAGTAAACCACTCTGAGCTCCACTCCTCATGTCTCATTCCCACAAGACAGGTGTGTGTGTGTTTGTGTTTGTGTGTGTGTGCGGCAAGGCTAGTTTGCATTTGTAAGCACAAAAAACATCTGTAGCCAAAACACATAGCGGTTGTGTGGATGTGTGCGCGTGTGTATCAAAGTGCATATAACTGGGGAAAGGTGAAAGAATTGTACAGGATATCGCAGACAGAAGATGGTGTGAGTGTGTGCATGTGAGAAGGAGGAGTGTGCCGAGGATGGACGAGACAAAGAGGATAAATTGAAAGGAAATGATGAGCGATGAGTCTGTGTTGCACATTAGTGTTCTGCAGTTTTTTTTCCACCACAATTGTCTGTTTCCTTGGACCTTACTGTGTGTGTGTGTGTGTGTGTGTGTGTGTGTGTGTGTGTGTGTGTGTGTGTGTGTGCAGCCACTGGGCTCAGTTTTATCCTTATCTATACGTCCAGGAGTGTGACACTTCTGGAAACGCCTTTAGAAATTTCTACATCTTTTGACCAGAGGAATAAAGTGTGTGTGTGTGTATCGTGTGTGTGTCTACTTAACCCTTAAAACCTCGGTTGGGGCAGCACAGGAACCATATCTATGTATGTATGTGCGTGTGTGTGCGTGTGCATGTTTGGAGGGTGGAAATGGGTGGTAGCGGTGGTGGGGGGTGGGGGGTGAGGCCGTATCCATGGTAACCCCCCCACCACCCCCACTGGGTCCTTAAAGACAAAGCCTAACACACACACACACACACAGAGCACTACAGGGCCAGCTGAGCCAGATCAATATTTCTCGCCATTTAAAGAACAGAATTCAGAGAATGGCTTTTCAGCGCCCAGACTGCAGCCGTGTTTTAGACCTTGGGTTTTTATACTAAACACCCAATCTGCAAAGTGCTTTTTGTCCCGACCCAAAATAATTCCCGGCCTGAATCTTTTTCTTTTCTCTCCTTTTACTGTACTGATGGATCTGTTCAGTCCTGCGATAGGACCTCTGTCTCACTCTCAATCTTTGTCTGACCCCTTCTCTCTTTTTCCCTCCTTTACTTCTACCCTCTCCCCTTACCCATTTCCACTGCACTTGCTCTCTTTCCTCCTCTCAAAATGAGTGACAGGGTCGGATTGCATTCAGCAGGATCCTGGCTCTTTGTCCCACCCTGTGCGGCTGACCACAGCTCAGGGCTCGGCAGGTCCCTTCTGGTCCCCTGGGACGTCCGAGCCCATCTCTGTGGCTGAAGGGCTGGCCTTGGCCCAGTGGCCCCACTGGCCGCCTTGAGGCCGAGGGGAGGCAGGCAGAGGGACTGTGGGTTTGAGGTGGGGGGGGGGGTTTGGGTGCCTGCCTGCTGTCTGTGGGTGAAATGGAGGAGGGCTCCCTCTAGCACTGCTAAGCTGTAACAACAAGGGAATAATCTAAAAAGAACAGATCTTTATCAGTGCGCACAAAGTGCTGCAGACTAGTCTATTAATCCATATAATTAAAATTAATCTTTTCCAGCAAATATGACACACAAAATGCAAACGGATGAATACAGGTGCACATAAGACATGTGAGACATGCACCAGCAACTCCCAGACACAAACAAATGCACAAACACGCAGAGAGAATTGCCTGGGGCTGCCCGCTACATTCTGTTTCTGAAGCAGCCATGGGAGGTATCTGAGGCCTCTCTGGTTCGATATCTTGACAGCCCCAGTGTGTGTGCGTGTGTGTGAACATTGTGAGCGCCTGCATTTCATTAAACACATCCCCGCATAGTGGTCTGTCACTCTCCTCCTCCACATGGAATAATTCATTGTTCCCTGATTTCGTTTGCTTGGAGACTTCGCAGGCGTCGTTCACTCTTTTCCCCTTTGCCGTTGAGCCTGAGTGAGGAAACTCATAATTGATTCCATCAGGCAATGAAGCCACAGGCCACTCCAAGCAGAGAGCCAGAGATTGGAGAGGACTTTACCTGAGTGGGTCCATTTTATACATAATCCTCCACAATCATCTTGCAGTCAACACCGTGCTACTGGAGAGCCTGTGTGACACACTGAAGATTACTGTGCAATGCTCTCATTAGATGTTAACACTCAGTGACCTGTCAAGTGCTCTCCAACAAAGCTGCAGCAGGCTGCGGCGGCACTAACGAGAGGATGGAGCGTATGTGGTGTGAGGAGAAAGTCGGAAAGGATGAGTCGCTTTGAACATGTCACTTGCAGTTTCACACGAGACATTTTGAAAGAATAACGAGACCGTAAAACAGCCAACAAGTGTTAAACACCATAATCACACATGTTAAAATCACACGCCCCCATGTTAAGACCTTAATTAAGTCTGTGTGAAGGAACATACGTGTACTCTAACATGAAAGTTTAAGAACATCATTTTATCTAACCCAGTGGCGGAGGAAGTACACAAGAACAATTTCCTCAAGTAAAAGCACAAATAAATAGACATAAGTTTACTTAAGTTAAAGTAATTGCAGAGTGGAGCCGATTCCCTCATGCAACAGTCGACAACATGGTTATGGCTGATTCTTGGCGGTGGTCTCTTTTAAATCCATTTCAGGTGTTTCCTCAGCGAGTGCTGCTGCTGCAGGAGGCGGGGTCTAATGTAACCTCTGGATCTGTGCACCAGCTCCCCTCGCGTAATTGATTATTTTTAATAATATTTAAAAAAAAAATGTGAACATGTAACACAATGCAGTGTAAAAATGTAGTCGAATAGAAAGTACTGATATTTGTGAAGTACCCTAAATAAATCTACAGAGGTAAAGTACAGATACCATGGGCCGTATATAAAAAGAATACAGCTACAGATAAAAGATACAGAAAGGTTCATGACAAATGTACTTGGGCACAGTAGCAAATGTACTTAGTTACATCCCACCGGTGATGTCACCCAAGGCAGTGCACCATGGACAAGCTGCCAGTCAATCAAACACACTTACACCTACAGGCATCTCAGAGTTTGCAGTTAGATTTGACGTGTGTGTAGGAGGGGAACAGAGCATTAAGAGGAGACCCACACACATACCACACACTGAATCCTCTGAGTATCACTCAGCCTCTGGAGGCTACGAGAAACTTTGCAGTTGTGTCCTTCATGCAGATCAATGGCTGTGGTCAGCCTGAATGAAGCTGAATGGATTTCACTTCATTTCAGTGCTGGGAAAAACGTATTAAAATGCCTTTAGTTCACTTCACCACCGTCCATCCATATACTGGACATTGTGCTGTGCTTTGCTATTCATGTCTGTGTCAACCTTTGGAACAGAAGACAGAATCCAAACTGTCCATAGCTGTAATGTTTGTGAAGGAGGAAAGAGAAACTGTTTCCAGGCTACAGGAAGCTGCAAAGACATTTGTTAACTGCAATTTACTATATTTATGAATTTATACTTAAGTAATAAGGATGTACCATATGTTGGATCTGGATCTATATCTTTACACATTATATACAGTTCACTTTTACAGTTTCAAAAAGAAAACTGCATCCAGCATCACCACAGGCCAAATTATCACCTCAGGTTTAGAACAGGCACTGCAGTATTTTAAGGAATTTCAAACAGTGAGAATACAGATGTAGAGAGCGCCTTAGGTTGAGATGACTGAATTGTTAAAAGGACAGAAACCAGACTATAACATTAATACGTCTGGTTGTGTCATTGTGGGCAATGCTGTTTTATAACAACATATAAAACATATATAAAACAGTAGCAGACCGACGGGAGAGAAACAGTAGGATTTTATAATGGAGCTATGACCCAGACGACAACTTTATGTCGGTGTGAAAAAAAGGAACAGTTGAATCTTGTATTTCGCACACTCACACACTGTCTAGCCGTGTTCTAGGTTTTACCTAGTTTTGTATTTTTACTCTACCAACAAAGATAACCTTTTATGGTTTGATGAAGCATCCTAATCCCGTGAATTATTGATCAACGGTGCATGAATGCAGTCCACACATGTCACTGACTGTGTGCTTCTTCCGTTCTGCCGCCTACCTGTTAGAGCGCCGTGTCTCTGAGCTATTTGTGGTGGTGCTTCTTCCATCAGCAGCGACCAAGGTTCTCTGCTGAAGGGACAAGTCAAGATATACAGAACAGGCAGGCGCAGCCATATTTCAGAGGGGAGAGGGAGAGGTGTGCGCACTCACACTCCAATACACACACATCAAGGCCTACATGGACATGTATATCAGCACACACACAAATACACGCAGAGGAGGGAGGCGCTGGTGAAGTGGCAGGCTGAGGGGACAGAGTGAGGTTGAGCCATGGGTTGCGTGACAAGGGGACAGGGACGCGTTGTCGAGTGTGTGTGTCAGAGGTAAAGACGTTCCGGTGTGTGTGTGTGTGTGTGTGTGTGTGTGAGTGTGTGCGTAGTGACATAGACACCTTGAGGTGTGGCAGACAGCTGCCAGCTGCCTGTAAATAATGTGTGCTGGAGAGGGAAAGTCAAAACCTGGAAAAAACTCTTTTCTCATTTACACAATGACTTTTACTTTTGCCAATAAAAATGTATCTTACACTCTATTTTCACAAAACAACCAACAGTGAAAAACCATTCTCTAGAAATGTATTATATATTTTAAATGCAGCCATACAAATTGCATCCTGTCCTCCTAAAACTCCACTTGCAGGAAATTACATTCACTGAACATGTCTAAATGTCACTAAAGTAAGAGGTTAAAGTTCACAGACAATGTTTGACCAAACTTATCTCTCTGCAGACGTTTGAAATTAGTTTTTTTAAGGAACACATGCACAAGGTCCCTACAGGTTTAAAAGCAATCTTAGAATTCCTAAAAGGACACGATGTGCACAAGCAAGCAAATAAACATCAGATTGATCCATATACAGGTAAAGCCTAGTATATGGCCGAACATTGTGTATGTTTAAGATTCAAATATGTGTTCCTTTTTTTCATGTCTCTACTAATTCCATGAATGTCTGTCAGACAGCAGCTTAGTTAACTGGGTCATAATCGCGGCCAGATAATACAATTTTTAACAGTTTGGCAATTTGTCTTCAAAGTAAAAGCACAATGTTCATTTTGTTGATGCAATGCTTTGTATTTAGCCAAGCTTTTATTTTGATGTTGTCAACTTGGGTCTAAAGATTGTGTCGATTGCTTTAACAGACCTCAGATATAGCCAATATGGAAAAACTAAAGTATTTTAGCAAATCATTCCAACATATAAATGAGCCACACATGTAAACAAACATTGCCTATAAAATCTTCACTGCAGATAAACCAGGTAGGACGAACACAAAATTTGTACTCTGCACCATAGACTGTTAATAAAAAGCTCTGCACACAACATCCGGCACACAAACAATAAATAGTGACAGTGAATTTGTAGAACTATTTGAGGTCATGGCTCACTTTTAAAGTCCTGCTGCACAGTGGAGTTTCTCTCCTGTTAACCTTCTGCAGCTATATATGTTTTATATGTTGTTATAAAACAGCAGTGCCCACAATGACACAACCAGACATATTAAGGTAATAGTCTGCTTTCTGTCCTTATACCAATTCTGTCATCTGAATTTAAATTGCTCTGTACATCTGTATTCTCACTGATTGAAATTCATTAAAATAGGTCAGTTAGTTCTGAACATGTGTGTTTACTGAAGACATCCTGACCGGCTCTGTGCATCAGCGAACTGGCTGAGCATTGAGTTGCTTCTTTTGTAGAAACACTGCAGAAGCTTCACGCTCGTGCACCACTTCATTTAAACTGAAATCTGTGGATTTAATCCTGGCTATAGGTGCTGACTAGATTATAAAATAAGTCTGTAATTCTGACAGTAGCCCAGCTGACAGTTCATCAATATCACTATTATAATGAGGCTCTATAAAATCAAATGTTGCATTATAAACAATCATGTTTATTCATTCTAGCTGAGTAAATGATTAAGTGACTCATTTTCAGAGAGAAACGTCACAATGTTTGGTTTCGAGACTTTCTGTAAGTTTGACCTGAGGGAAAAAAGAGCCTCACTGAGACTGACAGTAACAACTAATGTCCTTGAATGTCTAATGTCTATGATCTCTACAGAGCGTCAGAGTCGCTCTATCGAGATCATAGAGTGTTTATAAAAATGTCTGAGTTGGAAGAAGCTGTAGTACTCCCACCAGTCAGACCTTGAGGGTAGAATGGTGAAAGCGAAGCCACTTCGGAGCAGAAGTACACTCAAGAAGACTTATAGTCAGAGGGATGGACAATGAGGCTTCTGAATAAGGAATCTACAAAAGTGCTCATATATATTTGATACAAGTTTTTACATTTTCACATTATTATTATCATTAGGAGGACTGTGTGATTCATTGACATCCAGAGAGCCAGCAAGTCATTGAACCTGAAGGAGCGATGGTAGGTTTTGTTACATTAAGAAACAAAAGTAATGGCTAGGTCTCAAAGAAGATTGTGGTTTGGATAAAAATAATCACTTCAATATTACAGTGTCAATGTCATTGCTATGGTAACCAAACATGGTTAAGGTTGTGGAACGATTATGTTTCCCACGTGACATTAAGGCCCAATCCCATTTCACCCCTTGGCCCTATCCCTACCCCTACCCCTTGTTTTCGGGGGTTATCTTGCCCATTGAAACGGAGTCACAAGGGGTAGTGGTTGAAATCTTCCCCTACGAATTGGGACAGCCCTTCAATTACCTCAGTAGTCGTCGCGAAACCCCTAATTTTTTAATCCTTATTAATGGAGAAAATACTACAATTGTGGTTCTCTCTCCCTGCCGGTGATTCGCAAGGCATTCTGGGTACCCCTCCGTCTGAATGGTGGGTCTGAAAATCTCCGTTTGGAGGGCTATAAAGCCCTAGCCCTCGGCCCTACCCCTCCGTCCCAAAAGGTATTGGGACAGCCTACCCCTACACTTGAACGTGCAAAACGAAGGGGAAGGGCTAAGGGCTAGGGCCAAGGGGTGAAATGGGATTGGACCTAACAGTGGTCTCCTGTGAGAAAATCATGTGTTTTTTAATCCATCCAACCAACCTCCTCCTGAAACAGATTTCTTTTTTATCACCTGAATTCATTTTTCCTGTTATAATTAACATATCCTCTAGAGGTCACATAACAATGAGCCGTAATAAGCTGCAGCAGAGACAACCTACCACTTTTTTTTACAAGAAGACTGTCTCCGCTAAGGACAACTCCAGACAGTGTCCTTGGGAAATGTATGTTTCAATTCTCCCTGTCTACTTGAGTGGTGTTTTATTGGTATTCAGTGTATTCCAGCATAGCCAATGATTCAGGTCTGCTATATAGTCATGTGTTGATGTTGGTTTATTGGAGGTTCCCAGCAGCAGTCAAAAGAAAATCCAGGATGTAGCCTAGGTCAATTACGGGCCAAATATGGAAGATGCTACTTATAGATATCAAGGAAACAAGACAACTAAATATTATATAAGAGCTGAGGATTTAAACTGGACTAATACTTTGAGTTCTCAGTAGATTACTGTAATTGTGCACATGCAGAGACACAAAACTGTTTTTGACGATACACTGAGCTCAATGAGTGGATGACATCTGATGTTTATATGGGCACAACTACTTATTAATTAGTAATTATAGTTATAAAAAATATTAATAACTATTAATGTTAATCTGAATACGATATTACTCTGATTATGGTGTTTACATGAGTTTCTCATAAATTATTTCATTCATATTCCCGTTGACATGTGAGAGAGCATATTCTGAGTATGACTCACATCATAACGTCCACTAAGCCATTACATCCAAAGTTGTTCCACCAGTTTTAAAACCCTAACCTGAAATAGTTTAATGTGCGATGCTACTGTTCACCATTTGGGGTGTTTTCTCTTCAACTTTTCAAAAGCTTCAGCTCTTCATTATTTTTCCATCTTGTTTACACCCATGAGTCGTCAAGCAGTTGGTAACTGTTGTATTTTGATGTTTCAAATTGCTGTGAAAACTCTATTAAGACTTTATATTGTAAATAAAACGTATACATGTTTACATAATGCAACAAAGGTCATAATACTCCACATGTCTTCATTTGGTTATTGCTTATTCTGTGTATGACCTTATTTGGATTAAGGTCATCAGAAAATGCTGTTTACAAGACAGTATCTTTTTCAGACTACTTAATTTTGGATTATTGTTGTCTATGTAAACGTACTCACTTACAGTAAGTTCAAAATCCACAAATGTTTTAAGGCTTCAAAAGCTGTGATTTTACAAATGTTCCACACCTGGAATCAAGGGAATCTCTCAGTGGTAAAACTGTCTCCTACACCAGTTTGAATCAGGATCAGGTTATGCTTGGAACAATCAAAACAATGAAGGGTGATGTGTTGTCCGACCAGAGAGTTTCTATCAGTTCCTAGAGGACACATCTGAAGAGCCTGAGATCGTAAGGTCAGGAGTGTATGCAATGAATTGAATATACGGAATAACAGTTCACACTTTTAGACAAGCTGTTCTTCTTCAAGGCTTTCATGCTGTTGCACTTAGCTGCACACACAAATGTATGGCTGTGCAAAGAATAAAAAAAACTTGAAATCCTTCATGCCTTCTCACCCCCCCCCCCCACACCGAGCCAATTGCTGTGTGAAGTGGCCGTGCTTGTCAGATTGTCAGTTTCGTAAAGTAACAACAAAGGTCAGACGCAGTCCTCCCTGTTTCCAGATGCAGTTGGTAGATCTGACAAAGCACTTTGTTCTGAGCATACTGATGCCTTCAGGCCACTTTTAACCACATTCCCCCCATGTCGCAGGTTCTCAAACAGCAGGTATCACAGCAGCAAGAAAGTACCTTGAACTTTAAAGAAGGTTTCCACCAGCCTGTGGTAGTTAAACTATTATTACTATTTTACCTCACCATACTTAATTAACTAAACAAGCACATTGGAGTAAGAGGAGTGCTGGGGATAGTTTTACTTTTTAAAATTAAAAAGTAAAACTATCTTTTAACAGTAACATCTTCCTCCTTTTTCCAGGATATTACCGGTTTATGAATTCCACTTCTTTAGCTTCAGGATCATAATCTCTTTAACTTTTAGTTTTCATTAATTCCTACAATCTCACTGAAGCTCCATGACAGGCCATTAAATATACAAAATAGATGTTCAAAGTTTCACAAGGCTCTAGTGTGTTGGATTTTCTTTCAATTTCCCACATGCGACGCGTACGCACACCACGGCCTATTAGTGTAATAGATCTGTCACCGTTTTATTAAAAGCCTTTTTCGCTGTGTCCCCGCAGATGAATATGGATAATTTTACATGGCAAAGAGTAACGCGTGAGCAGAAATCAAAGCTGTCATTTATTGGCCTCCGTCTTGTTCCACAGCAGGAATCTGCAGCGGGGGCGCGGGAGCACCAATCATATGATATTGTTTTATGGTTCTCAAATAAAAACATGAATCATCCGGCTTTCTAAAGTGTGACGTCTAATAATATCAGAGTGTCTGTTTCTGCCTGCGTCTGCACTCTGAGGGAATCAGTGTGTTTGTGTGCGAAAAAGAGTGAGAGAGAGACGGAGAGACCGAGTATGTGCGCGAGATAAGGCAGAGCAAGAATAAAAGTGTGAAAGAAACTTAGTCTCTGTGTCTGTGTGTGTGTGTGTGTGTGTGTGTGTGTTTCAGCCAGAGTGTGTGTGATGTCCCATCAGGAGATGCTGGTTGATTAAAGTGCTTCTGTGTGAGCAGTAAGCAGCGAGGAGGAGGCATCACACAAACTAGATTTACACAAACAGGGACTCTCTGAGAACTAAGTGTCATTTCTTTCAATATATTATACCTATATCTGTGGTTTTACTCGTGCACACACTCTAAGTCACTCAAGCAGAGAGCATTTGCTTAATGTCTGAAATGTAAATGCACGCCGTCTGCATAATATACACAAATCCATACAATAAGAGCAGCTGTGTTTTTGTTTTTTCCTTTAGACAACGAGACACTTTAGTGCATGAAAATCCAATTAGGGCGTCTGTTTTCTGAGATGGAGAAACTACTACGTCTGGCACCAACAATCGTACCACACTAAAAGTTGTCTGGGGGAGACGTCTCTTTCACTTTAAAGTTTATGGGGCTAATGTTTTAGTTTGGCTGTCTTGTTTGTAAGTGAATGTCTGACACAGGCTTTAATGTCTGAGAGGCATTAGTTTAATTATGTTTGTTCAGATACATGTTTGTTATATTGCAGTCAGATTTTTTTTCAGTTTACAGTAAGTCAATTTCAATATTGAATGTATTTTAATGTAATTTTGTGCATCTCTGTTCTCTGAGTGAACCACATTTTAAAAAGTTCTTCATGAAATTATAAAAACAGTATAACTTTTTATTGATTTAAGGGTATATAGTGTAACTTATGTTGCCCCCGGAATACATGTTACCAGCTGCTGCTATGACAAAATATGCCACTAGATATATGAGAATAAAACATTTATTATTTTTTTATTCAATTATTTCAACTCCAAAGTCATTCATTCATTCAGATCATACCACTGTGAGTCAAAAGCACGTTTTCCCTCTGTGAATAAAGGTCGACTATCTGTCCTTGATTTTTGATGAAAGGTCTGGACCAAACAGTCATAAATGTTTAAAAATGTTTTTGTTCTGCTGGATGTTCCCTCTGAACGGACCCACAGTCTGTCTGCTCTCTCTCTCGTTTATCCTCCATTTCCTGTTCATCAGCCTCTCTCTCACCCTCTCCTCTCCCTCCTCCCACTCCACTGCCGAAACAATCATCAATTACCTGCATCCCTTTGTGCTCCCCTTCTCTCAATCTCCCTCCATCTTCCCAGCCCGTCCTCCTGGTTGGCTGCAGGCCACTCAGCCTCGTCCCTGTCAGACACCCTGCTCCCGGTAGCAGAGTGGAGACTGACAGCTCCATGAACAAATCAATAATAATCTTTAGCCAGTGTAATCCTATACCTGAGGATATCCCGCTGCACCCCCACAGCTTCCTGGTTTTGCTCAATGTTTCATAAACTCAGATTTGCATTTTGTTTGCAGCTGTGCAGCAATGGTGGAGCTTAGCAACAAGAAACACACACTGTATGTGAATGCTCTCTGTCACACAAGCATCTGTTATGTGCATGAACATACACAGAAACACACAAATACACACTGGTGCACACCATCCTGTCCTGACTGTCACCAAGGCGAAGGTCATCTTGTTTGATGTATGAGCCGACTCATATGACAACCTTCATATAACTCCAACCTCTCTCCTCCCCAAGAAAATGAACAGGAGCAGCTGAAGGACTGAAGCAGGGAGGTGATCTCTCTTCTGATGGTAAAGCTAACTTTCCTAAATGTCGGTTTCTTCTCGGCCATTTGTTTAATCTCTTTCTGTTTGCTTTTGGGTGCTTGTCATGAGTTTCTGTCCGGTGTTCGCTTACAGTTAAAATTATTTTCGTTCATCTGCTAATAATGGAGACAAAATGGATCACAGATCTATAAGATTTATCAGATGTGTTTTAGTCAGGCCAGGCACATACAGAGACTTTGGGGAACAATAACAAAGTCCCATTCACTTCCTGATCTTATAGGTCACAACTAGGCCTATCAATTTTTATTTGATATTCAAACATTCACATTCATTCGAACTGTAATGATTCCAATTCAAAATATACAGAACAAAGCTTGACTTGTTGTATGTCCTCTAGACCAGTAAACTATGTCAGTAATGGTACATCGTTTTGATATGAAAATTTGCAGCCACCAAGTAACACACAAAGGTAAGATAATAGTCTGAGTGAGACGACCACAGGACACAAGGAAGACATTTCAACAAAGGCAGAACGTTTTGAGGAGAGACTTTGTGAGTTGGTAAGAAAACTACAGGTCTCTGCACGATGTTACATCACCGTGGCACAGGGACAAACTCATTCTTAAAGTTGCAGTGTGTAGAATTAAGTGACATAAAGTGGTGAAGTTGCATGTCACAGCTGAATACCCCTCACCTCATCCTCCCCTTCCAAACATGAAAGAGAACCTGTGGTAACCTTCAGTTTTCATAAAAGCTCAAAGGGTGTTTAGTTTGTCCAGTTTGGCCTACTACAAGAAACATGGCAGCCTCCATAGAGAGGACCCCCCTGATGTAAATATAAAGTATTTCAATATAAAGGGCCAATTCTAGGGTAAATAAAACAACAATTTGTGTAATTTAGATGAAACACACTCGTGAAAACATCACCAGGAATATTTTATATAAAATTTCTGTCAATAGATCCCTTTCACCTAAATCTTACACACTGGACCTTGCCAATGTAAGAGGTCCATGGAAGTGTGTGGGCAGTGATGGATAGATAGTTTGAAAGGGATGCATCTCTTTTCACACATAAAGCCTGAAATGAGCCTTAATACTTGTGCTAATAAATGGGAAATGGTCTGTATTTCTATAGCTCTTTTCTAGTCTTGCTGAACGGCATCATGTTACATGTTACACCACGGTACATTAAATTCCTCACTGCATGTTACATACGAAACTTTCTATCTTCACATGTCTTCCTCTCTGTTTCTATCTGTGCTTCTTGTGTCAAGTGGATCCACGAGATGAGAAGTGAGAGAATGGATTACAGCCTCCATCTGGATCAGTCAGAGCTCCTGCTATTTTGTGCAGCAGAGCAGAGAGTTGAGTATACAGGAGGAAGTCCTCCACTCCTCCGCTTCCTTCACACCTCTTCTTTCTCTTCAGATAATCCACTTGCCCTCACTCAGCTTCCCCCGTGCGCAGGTCCCTCAGATACTATCTCCATCTGCTGTAATTACAGAGAAGACCCCCACCCCCCTCCTCTCTGCACCTCACAAACACACACACACTGAACACACTGCCCACTGGTGTAATTCATGCTGCCTAGGGGGTGATGGGAGATTATGAGTGGGATCGATCAATGTGATGGTTCACACACACAAACGCTCACACACACATGCACAACCTCATCATCGATGAGGACCTCCTTACCTCGCCTCTCCTACTGAGGGACATCCTGCAGCTAATGAGGACACACAAACACCGTCGACTCTATCGACCACTTTAGCTTAACAAGGTACTTCATATATGGACCTGCTGGAAGACCATCAGCATGAAGACTCCCTGCTCCACACCTGCTCCACCTCCGGAAAGTCTAGTTAAAGACACAATTAGCAAACAATGAGACAAGGTCCTGGTGGAGTTTTCACTGTCTCCCACTGCTCTCACTTCCTGGACTCTTCTTGGTGTTTTTCAGCCTCAGCATGGGCTTTATGCCATACCAGAGGATGGAGACAGAAAATGAACCGACAATTTGCATCACCTTTACATCTGTCACTGTAACATCCAGATGTTTTTTTCTTTATAATATTTCTGAAGCAAAATAACACTTGAATCACTCCTGCACATGCGGTGATGCTGGTTGCAAGTTTCTTTCTAAAACTGTAAAAGTGACCTACAGTAATTGAGCCGCGCCTCAGTCCACAGAACCATGAAGCTGCACCTCCGCTGCTGCACAAAGAGCTGTTCACTCAACGTTCAGTAAAGCTCGACTCACAGGACCCTGAACTAGAGAATCAGTTGTCATTTTCTGGAATAACTTGATAGATACTGTAACAGCTTTAGCAGTAAATTCAGCATTAGATAAAGCTGTAAGGAACTAGAGACGTGTATGTTGGAGGAGTTGATAATGGATGTTAATCTTTTTACATCCATTACTTTAACTGATCATGAGTAGAGGTTTTCATCTCTTATTAATTTGACCTATAAACGTGTGATCTAACTTCACATTAATTTCAAATTCTAACAATTTATTCCTCTAAATTCTTCAACAGTTTATTCTGTCTGGAGTCAGTGATATTAATCATATTTTATATCGTATTTTCAGATGCTCACAAAACCTCCATCCATCTATCTCTATATCCACTCTCTATCCCAGCTTTCACTGCACGAGAGGCAGGCTGCAGTCTGATCTGACGGGAACACTGAAGTGTTGTATATTGTTGATAGTGCTTGTTGTCAGTATATTGTAATTGATTTGAGGGTGTTAAAACACTCCATATCCACAAGAACAACAACCTGGCCAATCCATTTGTCTGAGAATATTGGTGTCCATCAGAGTCAATAATTGTGTTATGTCTACATGTTGAGATTTGTGTTTGTATGTTGATGGTGTGTTTGCAGGTGTGAACATCCATACATGTGCCTGTGGAGACAGACACATGTATGGATGACCTACAGACCCCCTATAAAAAACAAGCCAATAGGTTGTCTGTGCTGCAGCTTATTACGACCCATAGTTACCTTTTATTGTTAACTTGAAGCAGTATTAATTAGGACGGGAGCAAAGTCAGGTCATGAAGTAGACAAGAGTCTGTCTTAAGAGGGGAAAGGGAGAATTGAAGAACCATGAAGGTTCCATAAGCCTAACTGCATTTTTATTATTGTAACTATGACAATGAAGGTCCTCTAATGGCTTTTTCACTCAAAACATGTTCGGGTCTGACTTTCGGACTTTTCAGTTAAGTCCAGACCAAAATAACAGGTGTGAAAGGTGCCTTGGACCATGGTCCAGACAAGCGGACCAAAAATGTGTCCGACCAAAAGAGGTGGTCTCTGTCTGGATCAAACTGAACCATGGCTCAGTTCATTTGCAGTCTGAAAACACTTTTTTGGACTGTTCTGGATTTTCAGACCATAAAAGAAGAAAAAAAAGCAGTAGCCTGCGATGATATGTTTCAACGACAAGGATGTTCATTTGGTGCATTCAAACTAGTGTTGAGTACTGCACCTGAAGTTGGTGATGCTTGTAATAATACTATAATAATGTAACAGTGGCAACAAAAGTAATTAAATTCCCTAGTTTAATCATTTTCTCCATTCAAACGGAAAGATATGTGTTGACTTAACAACACCCTGATGTCAGACTCACCCTCATCTACAAACCAAATACAGGTAGATGCAGCCCATGCAGGTGAAAAGTTACCGGATCAAACAATGTAACAAAGACGAGAACATTGGTTTGGGCTTTCAGACGTGAAAACCTCCTAAATATAAGGAAGTACTAATTTTAACCCAAACCATGATCTTAAACCACCACCATTCCATAAGCTTAAATAGATGTAACAATGTTAATATAGGTCCTATGATCCAAGGGGTCATATCTGACGGTAGAAAACGATATATTCATACTGGTTTTATGAGGATGCATGTGACTTTTGCATTCACACATCTGTGTGTGTGTGTGTGTGTGCGTTTGTGATGTATGGATTATAGAGGCTGACTGCTGGGGTCCAGAGCAGGTGTCAGGTTGCTGCTGGGAACATGAAAGAGTCTCTGAGAGGAGGGGAGGAAACTGGTCAGCAGACCTGACCCACAGAATCAATGTCCTTATAAAAGAGCAAAAGACAAGATCAGAAGAATGGCCAACATCAGGGGGGGACAGAGAACGAGTACAGCACAGACACAAAAGACCATCAACAGTTTGATTCAGGAATATAAAGGCATGTGCAACAAAAGTAATTCATAGACTCTCCTCTGAAATGCCTTAACTCAAGAAATGTAACCTGTTTGTGTAATGACAGTGCAGAAGTCATGTGGATTTATAGCATGCATAACCCCAGCAGAAAAGTGGCTGCAATAGCCGACATACACTCTACTGCTATAAATCTCCCTGGGTTAACAACAGGGGACACAACGTGTTGAACAAACTGTGGAGAAATGCAACTTATTAACAACATAAAAACCTTTTTTACTATTTATATTTTTTACCCATACTTGCATTTAGCACTTTTATTTTGTATACACACTCACAAAAGCAAAAAGACAAAAATTGAAAAGGGAAATTTGAACATCTACATTTTCTTGCTCTTGCTAAGGAAGTGTCACTGATATACCTTAAAGCTTGAGAACAGCTCAGTGAGGGGGCAACGCAGTCTGATGGTTTTGTCAAATGACTCTGATGTAGTGTTAATTTTAATCAGGTGTTTTCAGATAGTTAGTCGTAGCCTTAGGCCTGAGATAAAAAGTCAGTGTTTGTTTAAAGAACCTCACACTTTAATGTCAACATATATATGTTGCCGTCACGTTCTCTTCCCCTCACTCAATTGCTGTTTTCAGCCATGAGCTCTGGAAAATGTCCGGAAAATTGGGTGTGGACTTTTTACGTAGTTTGCCTTTAACATATAAAGAACACAGCAGGAGATTGTCCGAGTCCGTTGCATTCATGACATGATGCATGAGGCAGGACATGATTTATAATTTCCGCTGCACAAAGCACATGTTTTTTTGTTTACAGCAAATCAACACTAGCGTTGTCGGTGTCGTCAGTGTCTTCTTTGCTAGCAGGAAAACTTCCTGTAAATTTCTGGAGCAACTGATTCGAACATTTGTGTCCTCTCATACGGCCCCTTCGGAAAATTTCAGGAAATGTCTGAACTTCAGTGAATGTCTGAAAGCATTTCTGAAATTCTCTTCCAGCCATATTGTTCAAGTGCATTGCGTCATCCAGTCTCACACTATTGTCAGTGCGTTCTTCATACAATGATGTCGAGCTGAAGATAAGAGAAATGTGCAGGGCAGTCATTCAAAGGACTTTGTCATTTTTTGGAAGAAACACGGTATCATTTTATCACCTTTATTTCGTGAACAAAAAGAGGGTTTTTTTATATTTTTCAAACCACATGTGAAATGATCTTTTTACATCAGCTAAGAAAGCTCCAATAAATCAAGTTCCTTTTGTTGAAAGCACACTTTGGGCTGTTGGATAGACAGATGTTTATAGACCAGCTGAATTTCCCAACACTTGCTGTTACCATTTACAAGGCACGTTATATGGCAATCTTGAAAAGCTCTTGACAGCATCAAGCCATTTCACTGAAAGAAAAGTACCATCTGCATCAGCTGTCCATTTAGACCTGACATCGGATCACATTCAGTCACCACACAATGCACACAAAGGACAACGATTCAAGACGCTCGGATAAAGACCTACATACCCTGAGTGTGTTCATCTTCAGCGTGCTGCTGGGCCTCCTGTATCCACATTGTGTGCCCTTTGTAGAACCCCCCGCCACCTTGGTTTCCTTTATCACTGGGTCAGATGGCTCTGCAGCAACCAGTGGGGTTCCCCCATACAGGAGAAGGGGCTTTCTCCACCTGAAGGTCAGTGATGTTGCCCAAAGGCTTCTGGTCCTCTATTTGTCAAGTCTAGTTGATACATGATGAACTGAACAGTGTTTTTCTATGTTGGATATTTGAAGTGAAGGTTGAGGATGTCAGGGTTGGATCTCAGACAAACTCCAAAGACCAGATATGCCAACACTGTCAAAAATATATGTGTATATAAAATATCAGAGATGTTACACAAGGAGTGGAGAGTTTTTATGGAACTTGGATTATTGGCAATGTCACTGCAAAAAGAGCTGTCAGGAAAAGGCCAGTGTGAATATTCTGGTCAGAGCTAAGTGTCATTGGTTTGAGAACTGTAGCACACGAAGATCCAATCATAAGTCAGGGTGATTAAACAGTAATTGACACACAAAACCCTACATTTTGTATTTCTAATAAAAAATATGAGTATGTAGAATGAAAGCTGAGAAGTGCATCACAATTTGACAGACTTTATACATATATATCTACAAGGTTGGGGGAAAAAATCTATATCTGAGTTTTGGATTCTATGATGGCATAATGGAGCCAGGAAAGGAAAAGTTATATTGCGAGAATAAAAAAAAACTAAGTTGTAAATAATATAGAAATATTTAAATATAAAGTCATGGATTTGTGAGAAAAACTCAGAAATTCAGTTTTTAAGGTCAATAATTTATTGGAAAATAAAATAGTGGTTTGTCACAGAACCACCTGCAGTGAATGATCTAATCATGTGGGTTAGTAACTGTGTCATCAGGAAGAAATAACCCTGATTTCAGACTTGAATGGGTGAACCGACATGAAGAACACAGGTACAAGTTATAAAGTGAAGATTTATTGGTGAGATGAGGGTCCTGGCAGGTGAAGGCTGAGAGCAAAGAGGGAAAGATGGTTTACAGGATGAGCCACACAGGTCTGAGCAGTGACTGGGGCTGGATGACTGAACAGCACGGAGGAGAGTGAGCTGGGGAGAGGACCAGTGGAGGGAGGGGGTTGGGTGAAGCTGGGGGACTGGTGGAAATGAGCTGTTATGTGCGTTGTGTGGCAAATGTAACAGACAGTGAGTCGAGCAGATGACCGGACAAATGTGATCCTGAAGCTCAAGGAAAAAAAGGTAGATGCAATCTTGAAGCCCACTGGCTATCGTCTAAGGATGAATCGGCCTCTGGGCCCAATGGCCAATATTTTGCGGCCTCTGGTGCAGACAGAGAATAACTGGGCATAGACTCTGTCTTCCATTCGCAGTACATCGTTTACATTGTTTCTTTTATCACATGAGTCGAATGTGTTTTCAAACGAAGCGCGAACAGCGATTCTTTTTGTCAGTGTTTTGAATCCACAAACATTGTGGCTAATCTCTAATGACAGCTGTCAGCACATCAATGCAGATAATTAAAGAAGCCGATGCATTTCAGTCAATGTGTTCTTTTGCTCTCCATACGGACTGTTTACCACAGCCTGCTCAAACGGGATTGGTCAAACTAGAAACAGAAACCAGAGGCTTCCAGCCCCAGAATCTTGTCCCTCGTCTACAGATTCTCGAGATCACCTGTAACCACTGATCTCTGTGCATCTGTCCAACGTGTTGCAGTTGCTGATGCACAAAGTCTCATCTCTCAAATCTGTAAATTTACCACTTTAATTTGAAAAAATATTAAAGACTTTTTTGTCCTCAGAAATGTATAACTTTAATGTGAGACATTCTGAGTTTTTTACCCCCCCTTGCTCCGTCATATTTGACCTACCATGGCCTCTAATCCCTAATAGGATGCTACATGGCCAAGGAGCGGAGAACCAGTTTTTTAGAGACCGTTTCCCTTGTGTGAAGCAGCGAATTAAACAAAACACCATTGGGCGACTTGGAGATGAATAGTCGTCCTGTGAATGTGGCCCGGCAGTAATAGAGAGAGGGAACTGGCAAATGCAGGCAGCCTGGCATTTTGCAGGCACAGCAGCTGTAATGAAACTGCCTAGTTAAGTGAAGGCGGCGGTAATGAAGAGCGGTGATTAGCGAGCGAGGCTCCTAACGAGGGTGTGTTTATTGAGAGGCAGTTGGATGAAAGTGTTGCTGAGAGAGAGAGGGAGAGAGGGAGAGAGGGAGAGAGAGGTGTGTGTGTGTGTGTGTGTGTGTGTGTGTGTGTGTGTGTGGGGGGGACTTATAGGCTGAGTGATGCTGCCAGAGCCAATTCATTACGACTGTAGCTCTGTCAATCCCTGCTCATCTCCCATAGCACTAGACCACTAATGGAATTAGTCCCTGTCACACACACACGCACACACGCACACACACACACACACACACACACACACACACACACACACACACACACACACACACACACTGCATGAAACGCCGAAAGAGACAAATACACATACACAAACACACACTGCATTAACACAATGGGTCCTGCAGATATATCTCTGTGACAAAGCTCTCACACTTGCAGCCCATAAATTCTTGGAGGTCAACAGGCCACACATACATGCAGCTAACACACGCACACACACAATGGACACACACCACACATGACTAAACACAATAAAATGAATATATTCAACCAAACAATACACAGAAAGTCCCGACTGTCATTCCATGTGTATTTTCGTTTACAGATGGTATTTCTGTGACCATTAAGTGCTCCCTGGTTAACCTACGATCAATCCGCTCGGAGAAATACGAAGCTGAACAAACCTCCACCAGGCAGCACGGACGCGAATAAGGTTAATCTCAATTACAAACTCTCTGTGGTAAATAATTGATGAAATATTCTGTGGATGCAGCCCAGGATGAATGTGAACCTGTATTAGGTTTTCAGAGGCACACGACAAGACAATGTCTTTGACTGAGAGCTGGTTATCTGATTTGATCTCATAGAGGTCAACACCAGCCGGCCAGTCCTGAGGACACAAGATCACCCACCCCCCCTCTCTCCCTCCCTCCAGAACTCCATCACCCATCCTTCCTGACCATCCCCCCCATCATCTCCTCCCCTCCTGTCCACTCCTCCCGTGGCCTCCACCACCTCCTCCTCCTCTTCTACCCTCCTGCCCTGAGTGAGCGGTCATTAGATTACACCAACGTTCATGACCGTAAGGATTCTCCATCACTTTCCAGTAAACTCCATTCCCGAGACCAGACCAGACCAGCAGGAGACTACATATATCCCAACCTGAATATATATATATATATATATATATAGATGCTCCGGGGTGTTTCATATAGGGGCCTCTCTGGTTTGTCAAATGTCACTTCACACCAGTCACACTTTTCAGCTCCCACTGCTTTGTACAACGTGATCCCATTTAACATACACACACACACACACACACACACGAGCAGCGAGACTTGTCAGCACAGGCTCCTGTGACAGAAACCCTACAGATCTGCCATGATAGGCAGACGCTACAACATATGCTCCATCGCAGCGGGGTGGTATGTTTTCATGGTCAGCTTCCCCCCACGCCTGTAGGCCCGGCCCTCTTTCGCTCCGAGCAGAGGGTCAGAGAGTGAATCAAAGAGAAACGCGATTGGCTGGCTTTGACTGAGCGACCTCGGAGGTCAAGGGTGAGCGACCCCACAGGCCTGGTGAGGAGTCAATTCTCCCCAGGTCAGGGGTCGGAAGTAATGCCCCCTCCTGCAGCAGCCTCAGGAGCGGCAGCATCAGGGGGATGAGCTGTGTTTCAGTATGCCTGGGTGCCGCACACACACATCATAGAGATTGGAAGAGCAGAGGTGAGTGTGAAGGGCTTGATTGGGAGTGAGCGACAGTGATGGCAGGCGTTGCAACAGGGGAGGAGGTGGTGAGGAGGATGGGGAGGGTGGTGGTTGGTCCTCTGAATGCCTTTGACCTCTGCTCTGACCCCCCGCTGAAAGCTCTCTCCCTGCACTGACTGATAGACAGTAATGACTGTGTTTGTGTGAGCGTGTGTATGTACAACAAATAGTGTTTTCATATAGCTTTAGGCATAAAGCTTCTGGTCACCTCCCTCAAGACCTCTCCACTTGCACTTGTTCTCTGCTCCTCAGACTCTATCATCAGTATGCAGCCGCAAACCCAATCTCACCCCGAGTGTCTTTGTCTCGCTCCATGTTTGCCATTGTTTCCAGCACAGGGAAACCTCAACCGCTTCACTGAGACAAAAGCAGAGCAATAATTAACAAAGAGGTGGTCAAGTTCAACGTCAACATTTTACATTAACGCGCAATGACGAGCAGGAAGCAAGCTGCCAATTCAGCCTTAAAAAAACAGGTATGGAGATTTGTCTTAAAATGATGCAGGAAGCAGCTACAGATGTGGTTTCACTTTTATTTATACACCTCTCCAATTAGTTTTTGACACGGTCTTTTCTCATGAATGTTTTAATATTTTGTTGACGTGCTCTGTTACACACATCTATTGCACTTCTGTGCGTCCTGGGAGATGAATCCCTCGCTTGTGACTCTCCCTGAGGTTTGTTTTTTTCCATCGTTAAAATGTTTTTTTTAAGTGTAGGGTTAAGGGCAGAGGATGTCGCACCTTCTACAGACTGTTAGGTCCTTTACTGGGATTTGTGATTATGTATTAAACAAATACAATTTGATTTGATATTCAAATAGGTTTTCAGCACTGATGTACAATGCTGGGGTGTCATCATGTATAAGATAGATTGTTATTATATGGAGCTTTTCCAGTCTTACCACCACATTCACCCATCGACACACACTTTCACACTATCTCCATCAGTTTGCTGTGGATTGAACCACCAACCTTATGATTAGTGAGCAACCCTCTCTGCATCCTAAGCCACTCCTAATGTGTATGTTTTATATTATAACAGCTTTGAGACAAGCTGATTTTTTAACTATCCATCTGTCCATTGCTAGAAAGTAGTTCTCCACTGGGACTCTTTGTGGCAAGTAGGAGGCTGGGAGTTTTTTTTTTTAATCAACCACAGGACACTGTTGATTGAATAATTAATGCCTTCATGTAACAGGGAAACCCCACTCACCACAAAAAGGACCGATTCAGTATTCACACTCAACCTCTGTTCCCCCGATCAAGAGCTATATGAGCCTCACCCGAACGCTTATCCCTAAAACTGTGACTCTATATATTGTAATTACATAATGAATTTCCATGGAACTGTATGACATAGGTCCAATGTAAAGGGTCACATTTAGGGACGTGTTTTCTGTCATGTTGAGTTAGTGTCAATAAACCAAATAACGTGAGTAATTTAATTCAATAAAGTTAAACATATACATAAATGTATTCATTCAACACACAATTTATTTATTACAATAACTTTACCTTTAATATGTAATTGAAAGACATAAACTCACTGTTTTAGGCATATTTATTTGAGTCTATATATCTATCCATTCATCCATGTCCACTGAGAAAATATCCTTCCCTCCCCCTCCTCCGCTGGATTATTTCCTGCTCTGGCCGTCCCTGTCCCTCCATCCCTTCTCTTCTGATCGGTTCCACTCCCCCCTTCCTCTCCTCTTCTGGTTAGCTGTCTTTGACCTTTGCCCCCTTGTGTGATCATGCTAACGCGGCGCACACTCCCATGCACCCTGACAAACAGCCTGACACACTTCCTGACACACACACACACACACACAAATATCATCTGAGCAACTGAATGTGCTTGACAGCGTGGAGAAACACAGCTGGTTAAAACACAGTGAGATGAGACTTTAATGTGTGTGACCAGGAACTCCTGCTGGCATCTGAACATGGCTAACGATGGAAAAACACAAGAAGACACACGCACAAAGACCACAGTTGTATGTGCACAAAATACAGTACATTACAGATGTAACTGACACACACACACACACACACACACACACACACACACACACACACACACACACACACGTTCTCTGCAGTCACAACGACATCCATGTTCTCAAATTCACACACAAGTCACACATTCTGCACATGTGCACACATAAGGCATTCATTCATCGCATGTACACTGTCCTTGTGCTACTTTTTTTTGTGTGTGTGACCGTGCATGTATGTACTATGCACTGTATGTATGCACTGTGTGTGTGAGTGCGTGTCTGTGTGCGTGCAACCTTCACAGTGAAACACTGCACCAGAGAGAGATTAGAATCAATACTTTCTGCTCCGTCATTTGTCACATCTTTACAAGGCTGAAGCCATCTGAACACCAGTCTATTCTACTTTAGCGTCATTTATCAAATTGCCCCACCTTGCAAAGATGCACGCACACACATTTACACACAAGTGCACACAGCCACATATAAGACAGACAAACATGCAGCATGCACACAGGCTCTTATTTAAACGGTCACCTTAAGTTTCAGGCCATTTAACAGAACACAATAAATGTATACTTGTAGCAGTTTTGTGTGTGTTGTCTGGGAAGGGGGATGGGCTGGTGGTTTTTACTCTGGCCCTTTGTGACAGACAGATTCCTCACTGAGCTCCAGCAAGTGTTGGTCAGTGCTTGAACCACATATATGCAGTTTACAGTGATAACTGTGGCAGATTGGCAGTGCTAATGTTGAGCCATGTTTTAAGTAATGGGACACGCATTTCAGACAGAGGTAGACCAAAGCAGATTACACAGATAGATTTAAAAAGAACAACTGCCCTGGACCTGTAATCTGATTTGTGATCAAATGAAAATCTTCCAAAACGGGTCTTAAGTACTGTATATGGTGGAAACACTACTATAGCCGTTTTGAGACATAAGCACTGGAAAATGTGTGGACAATTGGATTTCAAGAAAAACATAATTGTCCGAGTCAGACACGTTCACAAAAACAGGAAAATTACCAGAACATTCATGTGAGGGGTGGCTTATGGAGTATGCAGCTGAATGAACATGACGTATAAATTCTGCAGCTGAAATCATGTGTTTTTGTTTATCAACAACCCATTCAGGAATCTCGTTGTCTTTCCAAATTGACATCATCGTCAGCGTCTGACGATGATGAAGTGTTTCTTTTTTATCCTGAGATATTTGTATTCTTTTTTCTTTTTCATTTTGCGCCTGTTACATATTAGAAACACGATCAAACACACGACCAAACACTGTGAATTTTCCGGACATTTTCCTTTTGTATTCTCACATGGACTCACTCTGACATTCTCCAGTTATATTAATGGAGGTGAGTTGGAAATGTATCGTTGTTTTTAGTCGTAGCTATACAAGTACGCAACATCTGGTTGGTGACACTTCCCATTCAGCTCGCCCTCATTGGCTATTGGGGATTTCTGTCAGAGTGGACAAGGTTTCATATTTACAATTCAAGATCCGGGAGGCTGCGACTTAATCGGTAGCATCCAGATTATTTTGTAAACCGCTCACACTTCAGGACCAATGGGCAGATAATCAGCACCGACTGACCTCCGGTCGGGAAGTCTGCAGGTCACCAACAAGAAAGTGTCCCAGTCTATTAACTGTGCTGCCAAAAGATATGGAAAAAACACAGTGTAGTGAATTCTAGCATCATAAGTTTGATGAAAGAAAACTATTACCTGTGTCATCTTCCAGCTACATCTCTCCTTTCAACATTCAAAACATTTACTATGACTTTGTGTATGGTTGCACTTCTCCTTTTCCAAGCCCATGAGGTGTTTTTCCACAACAGCCCTGACTGAGTGCATGGTGAGTGTGTAACAGGATCTTGGAAATCTCAGCTAGATTGCTCCACTAACCAATTTTCCTGAACCCTGTGGTAAAATTCCAAAAAGCCTGATATGACTTTATTCAATTCATCCACAAACGATAAAGCAATTTGGCCCCGACCACTTTCCACTGCCTTACACATGGGCCGCCACACACACACACACACACACACACACACACACACACACACACACACACACACACACACACACACACACACACACACACACACACACACAGATGTACAACATATTGTAAGTGCAGTTAATCCAGACAGTTCTACAGTAAGCGTCCTCTTGAGAAGGCTTTTATTCAGGTCAGTTTTCCAGGAAGGTTGAAGCATCACTTAGGCCTGAATGATACAACTAAAACATGTAGCATATGTTTCCACTTTCTAATAGCTCAGTGTTTCACAGCACTAAATACAAAGTGTAAAAATCATATGGTGTAAGATAGACCAGTGTAAAAAATGTGGCACTACTACTACTGGAAGAAGTTTCCTTATTCCATTTACTGACTGATCACTGCTGCTTATTGGTCATGATGCATTGTGGAGATATGAAACAGGAGGTATGTTAGGATAATGACTGTAGGGTGAGTTCAAATCTCTGATCGCTGTTCAGCTGGGGCTGAGATCTGGTGGTTGTGAAGATTCACATAATTTTCATAGTTCGTGTTTGTGCTTTCTACACAACAATTTGTTACCCTTCTGTTTAATACAAACCCTTTGGTTGGGTGCGATCAGTCAAACAGATGAATGATTTAGTGATTTAGATTTGATTGAGAATATTTTTAACCTTTGGATCCTTAAGGCCCACTATACCTGCTTTACCATGTTTATATCATATGCACATACATTCACACTGAGGACAGAGTATGAGGAGCACTTAGGGTTCAGTGTGTCTTCATGAAGGACACTTTGACCTGTTCTCTGGAAGAGCTGAGGATCAAATCAGGAACCTCCCAACTACTACACTATTAACCACACCACCTTAACCACACCACCCCAATCCTCAAACCCAAAGGAACAATCCAAACAATATAATGAGTATAATGAGCCGTAAAGTCCATGTAGCTTCAAATTTGATCATTATTTCTTCAACACAAATCATTTAAAGGGTTGAGAAAATGGGTCACCCAATTTGATTAGCTGGAAAATCCTATGAAACAAAGCTTGAAAGAAGTCTGTTTTCCATAACTCGTGAAAAGTTGTATATGTGAGACAGAAAGCAGGTCAAGATCCACCCTGTCTTGGTTCTGAGCGGTGGGAGGATATACACACAGACACAGACCCACATGATAGTCTGCCTGTGAAGTCCCACACAGTGCAACACCTACATGCGTCACAGAATGAGGCATGATGACTGCAGTGGTTTGAAAAGAAAAAAATAATCTCCCTTCCTGAAGGCAATATTCAGACCAGCCCTTTTGATCTGCCCTCAGGCCTGCTGGTGGGCATCTTCTAATGAGGGGGGCGGCCATTGACCATATCCACTGCCTATTGATTCTTATTGGTGGTATGCACTAATAGGAGTCTGCAGTTGTGGAATTAAAGATCAATGGACAAAGGCTGGAGTAGTTTTAAAAGGGACACATTATGAAAATGCCACTTTCCAGTGCTTTTGAACATTTATTTGGGTCTCTTGGGTGGCTACATACAGGAAAATCTAAACATCACGCCAAGTCAGCTTGGCTGCCTTTGTCTGAAAACATGTGGATCAGTGAGCCATTCAGATTTGGAGCACAAATTTAAGTGGTTCAGACCACAAATTCAGAACCAGGCCAATCGCTGGACCTGTAAGAATATGTCAGAGCAAACCAAGCACGCAAACTGCTCTGCTGTTGGCTGCACAGAGCAGCACATCTCTCTACATCGAACCCGACCTCAGAAGACACAAGAGTTACTGTAAAGTTAATTGAGTTTATTTATCATAGCAAGTTACCGTCCCAGCTAGAGTCGGGAAAGATCAGATGGCGTGTGTGGAGATTTAGGAGCGCCTTAGTCTGATCTTCAGATAAGGGTTCCCACCAGCTTCAAAACCTGCTGTGTGTCTTTGCTGTCGGCAGCCCTAAACAGCATGCCCCAGCCAGTAAATGAGTAAATGAGCATCTATAACCAGTTAAAACATCCACAAAGTTCTCACCCTTCGCGGCAGGCAAGATTCACGTGGCAGACATCGCTTTTATTGCGTGCGTTCAAGCAACAAGCATACAGCTCTCACACTAAACCTAATCTGTAAGAACGTGTGGAGGGAATCAGACATGCATGTTCCTTAGATGCCACATTAAAATGCTTGTATCATTAATAATAGACCTAGAACAAAAAACATCTAGGACCAAATATACAGGTCTATTTATATTGATACTGCAAGTGAAAAATGACAAATATTTTATGAACTTTAACAATATCAATTCTGCAATTAAAAAAAAAACAGAGTAAAGAGGGTCAGCAAGTTAAAGAATATACCTTTCACGCTAATGGACACTCTTTCTTCATGACTAGTATGTCTGGATCATTGTGATACAGTAGCTACCAAACAAGTTAAAATGAAGGTAACACCTCGGACCACTGGGACTGCGACTGAACATCTCACACCTCCTCTTTACCAGGCCTGGAACAAGACAACAGGCTTTCTCCATTTACACCCATTGATTCTATAACCAACATGTGTTTGACTCTTGTTTGGCTAAAAGTCGAAATTTAGGACAAGACAAACCATTCACTTCATGTTCTCAACCTTTTCGATCAAAAACTGTCCTTTTTACATCCTGGTGAGTGAGACAATGTGAGGACTCAATACACGGCTACATCAATTCAAAATGGAGATTTTTAGAAACATGCAAGATCCTGAAGAAGTACAAACCAGACGTAAATGAATGAAGTTAAACGCAGCATCTACCAAACAACTACTATAACTGTAATTTACCCCAAATTTTTTTTTTTATAAGTGATGCTGTGGCGTTTGATTTTTGTATTTGTGTAATTGCTAAGTATATGTGTGTATATATATATATATATATATATATATATATACACATATACTGATATATGATTTGAGTATAAATTCTAATGCATTAACTGCATACTAATAATATATCTGGTAGAAGCGGAGCTAATTTACTCTTTAATATACTGTAAATATATTTAATTATAATTTATGTGTTCTGTCAAAAAAATGTAGTTCAATCATTCTGAGTAAAGGTATAAGGTGGCATCATAGGGAAACTTAAGTGTAAGTATGTGAATGCCTGAATAAAACCAGTCTAATACGTACACTACTTTCTATTATACCGTAGAAAACCAAGTTACTCATCACCTCTTTTATAATTTATAAACCTTGATTTTCACCTCAATCACAATCTGAATATTCTGTGGAAATCACTTGATGAGTTGTTCATGAACAGAACACACACTGTTGATTTCAGCACCTTCATCATGAAATTCAAGGTATCGGTCTGAATGTTGTCAGATTTCTCACTGCCTTCGCCAAGGAGGTGATGTTTTCACCCCCGTCTGTTTATTTGTTGGTTGGTTTGTTTGTTTCAAAGCAAGATTATACAAGAAATACTGGACAGATTACCAAGAAATCTGGTGGAAGGATGCAGTATCTGTCATGGAAGAACCCATTTCACTCAGGAATTTATCACTTCCTTTAACGTTGTGATTGTCATTTTTTACTGATTTCCCAGGCAACAATTAATGCATATTGATGAACAAATTTGGCTCATTTAGGGATTTTGGGGCATCATGATTGAATTGAAAGGGGCTGTTTGGCCTTGGCGAGGATTTGAGCTTTACTGAGGGGCATTTCTAATCTTTTACAATAAATGATCAGGTTATAATTTACTCCAGCAGACCAAGTACAAGTCATGCATTCCCATGTATCAACAGTGTGCTAATGAGAAGTGAAAACACAGTAACAGTAAAAACAGTAGTGCCTCAGCTCTTATGTTTGAAGGAGGAATAGATGGTGGTGGTGGTGGTGGTGGTGCAGTGCGCAGACGTGACTCTGTAAAGTGGAATCATCTTTCCTGTGAAAGGACTGATAGTTAGAACTCCTCTTTGAAAGTGATCGTTAAGGATAACCACTAACACCACAGCCCAAGAAGAGACAATTACCCGCAATCACTCCGGCTGCTAGTGGAGTGGCGCTTTATGCAAGTGTTTGTGTGTGGACCTGTGTGCGCGTGCATGGAGGTCTGTTCGCCCCCTTCACAAGGCGTCTGGACGGCCCCCGTCTGCCCGGCCAGTCATCTGTCACCATTACAGGACAAAGGCAGCAGCGTCTCAGGGCCATTACTGAGATTGCTGGAGATGATTTGGAGTGTCCTCCTCAGCACCGAGAAAATCATTTCCTCACAGAGGCTGCCCCTCAGCTCTGCGGGCCCCTGCCAGCCTACGGGACAAACTACAGAGCCCTTCTCCTGCCCCAGTCACCTCCAAGAGTGATGGACACAGAGAGAGAGAGAGAGAGAGAGAGAGAGAGAGAGAGAGAGAGAGAGAGAGAGAGAGAGACAGAGAGTCAGAGAACAGAGAGAAGAATGCTTAAGAGATCAACAGATGTGAGCAGTAATGGCAGAGCAAATTAGATAGCAGAGAGAGAAGGATGAAAAGTAAGTGCATCTTTTAATGGTGTATAAAGAAAAAGGAAAGTTGAGAAAAATGGATATAAAGTAAATTCTGCCAAGTGGAATGAGAGAAAAGTAAGTGTGGGAAATGAAGTCAATTACCAAATCTAACACCTTGATTTGGTTTATGCCCCTTGTCTTCCCTCCTTCTGTCTCTCCTCTCGTACTTAGCATCTTTCTCTCAGTCGCACACACACACCCACCCACACACACACGCACACACGCACACACGCACACACACACACACACACACGCACACACACACACACACACACACACACACACACACACACACACACGCACACACACACACACCCCGGGACAGATGTGTAGCTTCATTTACAATCCAGCTGACCTTGGCTGGAATGTGGATGAGTGTTTAAAGATCCATGTTGTGAAGTGAGCACAGTTTGTGTGTGTGTGTATGTGTGTGGACAACTGGGCAGTGGCTGGAATGTTGCAGTCATCCCCTTCCACCTCCGCACTTCGCCAAACCCAAACACACACACGCAAACACATGCACGCACACACACTCCTGACACACACAGATCATGATGAATTGTCCTTTCTGCAGGCCCAGATTGTTTTTTAAGGTTTAATTCAGTTTCTTCCTGTGCTTGGATGAGCAGCTGTGTATATGTGTGTGTTTGTGTGTGTACGTATGTGTGTGCGTGTGGGTGTGAAGGTGTGTGTGTGTGTATTGATGAGTGTGTTTGCACCTCTGTGTAGGTGTGTCATAGTATGTGTGAGATAGAGAGGGAGAGGTAAGAGGGAGAAGGATAAAGAGAGTGAGAGAAGGAGAGAACAAACGGGTGTTATGGATCTCAGGTTTAATGTACTCCAGCAGGTCAGAGAGAGGGGGCCTCCAGTCGCCATGGAAATGACAGAACCTGATCAATACTCAAGGTTACGACCTCTAAACTGCGACCCCCTCCTCCAAACTCATGTCTCCCACCGATATCTATCTATGTATCTATCTATCTATCTATCTATCTATCTATCTATCTATCTATCTATCTATCTATCTATCTATCTATCTCCCTCCAACTTTCTTCTGGTTAGCTCAGCTCTCACAAGGACAACCCAGTTGCACTTGTTCTCTTTTCTTTAAACTGTCATCAATATTCAGTCGCCAGCCCAATCTAACCCTACCCTCCGCTCAAAATCACTCTCTCAGGGTTTCTCTCTAGTTGTTTATCTTCTTCCTTCTTTTTCCTCCAAGTTTTGGTTCGACAAATTCAACACAGTCCATTAAAGTATGACAAAAGCTGTAAAATCCAATACATGGCAAAATTAAGTTGTCAAGGTGATCATCAGCTCAAATGGGAGCTTTTACATTACATTACATTACATTTCATTGAGCTGACACTTTTTATCCAAAGTGTCTTACAATAAGTACAGTTCTAATGTCATGTGGCAGCGCAGAAATTCTCCTTTCGAAAGTAGTTTGAAGGAGAGAGGTGCTGAGGTTACAGGTTTCTGGAACAATGGTTTAAGCTCCTTTCAGACATGCACACAGAAGGTGCATGTGTGAATGCAAATGTCCGAGTGAGACGCTTCGCAATCCAGGAGAAGTCGATGTGTCAACACAGCGGTGGTGTTCACTGCGAGCGAGTGCGTTGGTTGATGACGCTTCTCACACACGGCAGACGCAAAAATGAAAAACACAAAAAGAAAACCAAAATCTCTCGGTGAAAAAGCGGTGACATACAAGTAGCAGACACAGACGAAGATGTCCAGAGAGTTTGTGGTGATAAGAGCCGACACCGGTGTCGGTGTGCTGTCAAGATAATCACGTGATCTCCGCTGCAGAGTTAATACATCACTTCCTGTCTCTGTCTGCTGCACCCGGCTGCGCCACCTCACGCCTGAGTAATGTGGGGGATTTGATGCTGTTGTGAACACGTCTGTGCAGAGAACCTCCTGCTGTATCGTGCATGTGTAAAAGGCGAACTCTGTGTAAACTCCATTCTCCGGATTTTAGCTACAGGTCATGTCTGAAAACGGCTTTACAATAAAAAAGATGTCACAGCATCCTTTGCTGCCTTGAGAAAGGCCCAACATTTGTTCATCTAATTTAAACACATCAAAAGCAAGATTTACAAGTTAATAGAATATTTAGCAAAATATCAAAACACCACGTTAGTGCCGAGACCTGGGTATTTAGGGATGATGCAGTTCATGGTTTGAATCTTAACTTGAGGGAGTCTGGCTTTGAGCTGAATTCTAGCATGGTGACAAAGATCATGCTAACATCCTGATATTGACAAGTTTTAATGTTTATTATAATAACCTTTGTATTATAATATGTATCTATATATCAAGTATTAAGTCATAGACCAATGTATTGGCTCAGTTGAAATTGACCCATGATGGTGCTAGATGAAAAGTCACTGAAAATATTACAATTCCTCCTGCTACCATGCATCACTGATGTCATTGCCACAAATTGTATATTTAAGTCTGGATCGAGAAGTGCACTAATTACCCATCGACATTGCTATCATGTAAGCTATGCTGCTAAAAATAAGGAATTAGTGCCATTGAAGTTCATTATTCATCTGTAAATCTGCAACGACAGCAACATTTCCTAATTATCTAAAGCTACCGACTGTGTGATTATATATCTGTCACACATTGAACATCAGTGGTGTTTGATTTATTGCTTAATTAAAATGAATAACAGACATACAGGGTATCACTTTTATCTGAAAAGGTTGCATGTTGCACTTAGAATAATGCAGGTATTACATTCACCTGTGTTTCTTAGGTATTGAATGAAAGTTCATCTTCTTGTCATTATTGATGGTTTGAGACTTGCAGATTTCCCAGCTTTTGTCCACTAAGCAAATTAAAACTGCCAAAAAGAGAGGAGTTACTAAATGATGAAAGTAGAAAAGCAAAAGAGAAGAAAAAACTAATTACATGTCAGAGACTTCTTGGTTTGGCGGAGTGTATTCGTCAATACAGAGACAGCACTCCTCACTGTCTGTGAGAGCAGGAAGAGCAGAAAATGTTGGACATCTTCCACTCTCTGCAAACCGCAGACCAAGGCCTCCATTTGAAGTTATCAATAGCAATCTATCTTGGCCTTCCTTCAAACTGAATAAAAGGTACAGCTCCTCTTCATCGGAGCTGCACAATAAACTGATACCATCTGGCACAAAAAGGAGGAGAGAGCGAGGAAGAGTAGGCAACAGTGACTAATCGCAATAAAATCATCGCAATAAAATCCTCTGGACACACTCTTACACTAAAGTACCATTTCTGACATAATCTTGTTCTGTGGTTTGGGGGAAAGACACAGACAAGATTACCTCTGTCAAAGGTGGATCAGAAGAAAAAGTGTCTCTGCTCCTTTATTGTGTACTTTATTGTGGCAATAAACAAAGATAAACAAAAATATCTGTAACAAATATAAATTATATGTCTATAATAGACCATGAAGATGATTTATATCGGTAGAAGCAATAGTAATAGAATGATAGTGATTTAAACCATTTTTCAATGTAGCGTTGCAGCAAATTATTTTATAATTTTTATTTTATAACAATCTCAAATTTTCAGTCTTTTTCAATAACAAATTAAACATGTTTAATAAAAAAAAATTAACCGAAGAGAAGTCAAAGTGGAAAGTTATGAGGGGAAGGTGTTGGAGGTGGGAGGGGTCCTAGGATGGCTTGAAAGCGAAACTATAGGGAGGTATGTGCCACTCTACTCAATTCAATACACTCTCTTTACTACACAATATTCATACTATTATGACAGGATTTTATACCTATTATTTTAGTTTTGTAGAAATGTTTGACAACAGTATTCCTCTGTATAAAGAACCCATACTTACCAGGTCATTGAGCCATAACAATCAGATGTAACTCCTCTGCCACTGCCTTTATTAGGCACCAAAATGTGCTCTATAGAATCCAGTTGACCGTTATTAATAATGTAAAGAAACCTGGTTTTAAACAGAAAATATAAAGGTAGGCTACGTTTCACACGTCTAAACTTTGAAACAGGTCAAATTTGACCTGAGCACAATAGGAGGGTTAAACCCGTTAAACCCTCCACAGATTGTCCTCGTCCTTTGACAATGTAAACCATCTAAATTGCAGTGTTTTAGCGCCTGTCTTTCTCTGCTGAGCTGGCCAGCGAGGCGTGAGGCTGTCAGCATTGTCAAACGGCCTTTCTCTCTCTCCTTTCTCCCTCGCTCCACGGCTGCTATCATCATCACCGGCCTTTCAGACACCAAACTTTGTCCCTTTATCTCCGATTGTGCCTCTCCCTCACTATTCCGCTGAAATTACCCTTTCATTTTGTTGTGCCATAAAATTACAGCCTGGTGAAGATTGGCAGCGTTTTTCTGCAGAGGGAGGGGGGCAATCAATGTTTTTGTTGTAGCTGTGTAGCTGTGTGCACGTGTGTCTGTGTATGTGTGTGTGTGTGTGTGTGTGCGAGCATGCGGTTGTGTGCGCATTTATCTGTGTGAGTGTGTATGGGCGTCTGCAGATTGTCAGAATGTGGTGATGTGTGATCGATGTGCCATTGTTCGTGTGTGCGCCTGTGTGTGTGTGTGTGTGTGTGTGTGTGTGTGTGTGTGTGTGAGTTCACGTCTCAGAGCTATCACTGGGGATAATAGGACTCTTGGTAATGCCAGGCTACAGGGGCAAAGACCCCTGTTTTACTGGACACTTTTAGATTTTTTCAATCAGTAAAAGGAAAATAGCAAAGTAGTACTGGAGGTGAGGACCTGCGGAGGGGCAAAAGGGGGAGCACTGTGGTTCATCTCTGTATGAAAGAAATCATATTCATATCAAATCTCAGCAGAGCAGCCATGGATTTGCTTAGGGTCTATATCAGAGTATAGGTTCTGCTTCTCCTCATGGTAAAGAATGAGATGAAGTGTTTACCAAGACACACAGGAATGTAAAGGTGGGCTCAGACTTTCGATATTAGCTGAAAAAGACCATACCTGGATGAGTTATTGTCAACTCCGTCCAGTGCCCCACATTGGATGATGCAGGAAGTGGCAAGGGGGGGGGGGGAAATAATGTTATAGGGTGGTTGTGGAGGTGTTGGTAACTTTTGCCTTTTTTAAACAGTGATCAAAATCGAACAGTTTTTCTTGCCTAATTTCCAAGCATTCAGTTACAGTTTATATAATGCACCTACAATTTTCTCCTTATGTAATACTGGAGGCTGCAGAGGGCAATGTTACTCAGCAAAGGTTACACAGTGTTGCTTTAATTGTTAGAGGCCGAGTTTAAGGACGTTGGGTTTGTGGGTCGGCTGTGCAGGTGTGATGCACAGTAGTATCGTGAGAAGCAGATCACCCTCCAGTGAGAGGGAAGACCTGCATGTTAGAGCAGCCAGACACTCATGCAGCGTACATGCTAAATGTAGTGAGTGATAATTATCAGTGTAAACATGTCCAGCAGAATAGTGCACTGTGTTAACGGCTGCAGATGAAACAATTAGTTTGTGAACGCCTCCAGGACATCTGACTCCCGTCCTTCAACAGCAGAGCGATCAGGAGCGCTGAGGCTCGTCACCAGCCACGACATGTTTCTGAAGAAACCAGAGGGCTCCTCACTGCAGTTCAGGGCAAAGAAAAGCTTGAAAAGGTAACAATATTCTCATATATTGATGTGATGTGTGATTTTTAAGTGAGTCATGATTGCTTGAGCTGGACTTGTCAACATCGCAAGATTTCATGCTGAATTTATCTCCTCTGACCTCATATTGATCTCCCACTGCCCTGCCTAAAATCTGAAAATATGCTTGAGCCCTAATCTGCAGGATGACAGATGGCGAGAGGTGAATTGCTTTGAGATTAACTCATCTAAATAAGTAGCATCCGTTCATTCCTAGACAGTCTGTCTTTTCTTTTCCGTCTTTCTTCTTTTTCGCTATCATGAGTCTTTGAGAGGAAGGGATGGCGTCTGTCGTTATCAGTGTGACACAGCCTGCTTCCTTGGATCACTCTTTGTCTGGTTAATTAATAACCGGCGTCGATATTAGCATGTTTGCGTAAGGATCGGGAGAATAAGGGCCCACATTTCTGATGACGCCATTATGTTATCTCTTTTCTAAGTTGACAGTTTGCTTCATTGATACTCGGCCGCTTCCTCGTTGGCTGGAGAGTCAAAACAAACAGTCCGGTTAGCACACAATCAGAGCACCATCCCTCTGAAAAGGCAAATGATGTTTCTTTGTAGAATCAGACTGCGTAGATATATATATATATGTGGAAACGTTTGACGATCTTTATGACTATTATTATCTCTACAAAGCTATAAATGTAACGTTGTTAGAGTGGTTATATAACATCACTACATACAGTCTTCAAGAACCAATGTGTGAGCAGAGTTGTTCCAAAGTGTCCTGTATGAGTGAGTAAAGACAGACATTTATAAACCTACTCTGTCTCTTTGCTCTGAACATAATTCATGAGTGGCTTACAAAGTCTGACTTACTCAACACAATGCTTAGGAAATTGTGCTGCATGAATGAGTTATGTTATTAATATCAACTAAAATACATTATTGTCACTGCCCCTTAACAACCTCCTATTTCCACTTTATTTTGATTTGTTTGCCAATAGAATTATGGAAAAACTACTGTACGGATTATTACAAAACATCGTGAAACAATGGGACATGGGCTTTTTTTCACTTTGTTTAACATCACAAGATCAGGAGTTGTTTTTACACCCCCCCCATTTCCCAGGCAATAATTCATGGATCTTGAAAAATCTGGTATATTTAGCAGACTGATATCTATAATTATCTACAATTTGGTGTGGCTTGATTGAATTTAAACGTACTTTCTGTCAATAATAAAAGACCTTAAAAGATAAAAGATTTGATGATGTCGTGAAGCAGCGTGGGATCATAGGAGTTGTCTTCACCACCATTGCTGATGAAAATCTGCCTGACGTCACTCTATTTATTCACATTACCTAGCAAATGGTGATGTATAATTGTGATCCATTACAAGTGACCAATACAAACAGTGGAAGGGAAAAAAGGCTAAAGACATTGTTTCCCACAGTTAAAGCAGATATGACAATATTAAAAGACGAATTGTGGATTTCTCTGAGTTTGAACAATATTGGAAACATTTTGGATAATGTAGGTACACAATTCAATAAAGTATATAACAAAGGTTTAGTTGTGTTTAGACATATTAAAGAAGGATTGTCACATTAAATCTGTATTGTGACTGTTGGGCCTCGGTGTAGTGTGCGTCTTTCTAGTTTTAAATTAATTAAAATTGATCATTTTGTTTAAACATTAACCATTTACCACTTCCTCTTTATTTATGTTACAGTAGTTATGTGATGATGACAACTGCAGTGGATAATATTTCTAATTTCTAGTGACGCTGCTGAAGTCTTTCTTTTTACACCTGCTTCCCAACAGCAGAACTTTTAAATATGAAATTCTTTTTTCACTCTTTTTGTGAATGGAACTTGCCCACAAATGGAGAGCAACAGTGAGTAGTCGAATATTTGTCCTAAGTCTAATTTACAGTTTCATCAAGTTGAAAAAAATAAATTAACAGCAAGTTTATATCATTGAGAAGAAGATTTATGAAAAATACAGAAAAGGGTTCAAAGATTGATTCTAACAAAATTTGTGGACACAGTAGGTTACTGAAAAAAACACGAGATTTTTCTATACAGCGATATTAGAAAATTGTGATGGTATGAGAATCATTGGCAGAGACACTGTGACAAGTCAGATTTTTCTTTATATTTTCTCTCACGCCACATTTCTGTTATTACAGAATCCATAATGTGGATGCAGAGAGAGCTAACCATGTATTTATTGAGCCGATTCCCCTCCTGACTCAGTCAGCACTTGATATGTGTAACATCAACATCCATGAAGCTGATTGAGTCATACAGCAGTGAATATACTCTATAATAAATCTTTTGATATCAACTGGTATATCCTCCTTTCACTGAAAGCTTTCTGGATCCATACCAAGTCCTATTCTCCGGTACGCTGCAAGGAAGGAGGGTGGCCTTTATGGCTTTTGAATAGCATAAAGCTACCGAGACCTCTTCACCCGCGGTGCACGCTCTTTGACGCAGTCTGGCCTCTTAGCATTGTAAAGTCCAGAAGTATCTGATATTATAACAAAAGAACGGCGAGAGAATGTGGAAGGCATTTACTTGTGAGGAGGTGAGGGAAGAGGCAGAGTGAGAGGCAAGCTGCAAGGTGCCATCAGTGCAGAGAAATGGGAGTGAAAAGGATGAAAACCTATAAATGAAAATCAATACAAGAAGGCAGGAAGGCATAAGAACTGGGGGAAGGTAATAGAATAGACTAAAGATAAATAATGAGGACAGGAGGAAGGGGAAAGAAATGAGAGAGGAGAACAGAAAGAAGGAGACAAAGAAAAACGATGGCAGAATACAATCAGAGGAATATATTTGTTATTGTGTGGCTGTCCTTCCCTCCCATCAATAGGCTCAAGTTAGAAGACGGACAAATTTACCATCAGAAGCCTTAAGGAGCGAAAAGTGCCTCCATTCTTTTCTGTTTGTAAAGGACTCAGATTCACAGCGTTCCTGCGGCTGCTGCAGCTAATAACTCCTCATTTGAACACCAGCGCTCACTGACGTCTTTATGCTGATTAATGCAGCCCTTAAAAAACGCTTTTCACTCTTGTTAAAATTGGTCTGTAAAACTTTATAAATGTAAGTTTATCTGGAAAATGATTGAGACTGGAGTAGGCTTCAAATGAGTTACCTCAACCCAAGGAGGTCATGTTTTCACCCCTGTCCGAGCAGATTTACACAAAAACTACTGAACTGGTTTCAATGAAACTTCGAAGGATGGGACATGGGTCAAGAACCTGCGAAAGTTTGGCGTAAATCTGGACAAAGGGGCAGGTCCAGATCATTTTCGAATTTGCAGGGAATAATAAATGGTGACATTATGATGACAAAAATAAGGCATATTTAGGGAACTTATATCTATGAATTTATGCCATTTGGTGTGGTGTCCAATCGAGAGGGCCTGGTGGGCCTTGGTGGAGGTGTGAACTTCCTTTTAGTTGGTAAATAGTTGGTGGCCACACTCCAAGACTAATATGAAAAGCCTGCCATGACACAGAAAAGTGTGAGATGTGATAACAACGGTGCTTACTGGGACATAGTTACATGGCTTCACATGGTTGGCCAACCACTATGGGAAGTGAGGGTGAATGTTGAATTGCTGGTTTTGGAAAATGACAAAAAACTGTAGCATGCAAAAAATTCCCTCTTCTCAACACTCTTCTCAGAGCACCTTGGTGTTTTATAGGTGAAAACAACAAACCAAAGACTGTCCTCAATGTCCGGTGTTTGCATCCAGCTGGGGACCACTCATGTCCTGTTTCTACAACGTGAAAAGTAGGCAATTCATCTGATTTGTTCTCACATATGCATACTAAAAAAAGTTGCTGAATGTATTGCAGTTGAAATCTAAACTGTCATCAATCTGCAGTGTTTGTGCAGGTTTCTACTTTGGGTTGTAGTGTCACAGACCAACAATCCATCAGCCCGGGATCTCCCTGTCAACCCTGCTGAGGTCTTCTCCCTTCCCTTGTTCCTCTCTGTATTTATAAGACCAGTGCTTTGCCCAGTGGATCAACTGTAATCATCCATCCAAATGTAGTGGGATGTTTACCTGTACACAGAGTGCATTTGTTTTAAAGACGCTATTTAACTGTATTTGGAAACAGACGATGGGTCAGAGTGTCTTGGCTATTGATATGTTTCTATGTTAGTGTGAACGCAGCATCCCATCACAGCCTGAGATATTTCAACACAACCATCGATCAGCCTCAGCAACACCCAGATCAGATGATACCAGGCTGGGTTACAGGAAGCACGTGTGTGTATGTGTGTGTGTGTGTGTGTGTGTGTGTGTGTGTGTGTGTGTGTGTGTTTAGGCCAAGGACAAAGACAGCTAGAGAAAATAAAGAGAGCGACACTTTAATTCACACATGACCAGAGAATGAAAGAATTGACCAAAGACAGAAAATCGAATTGATCATGAAAAATCTAATGAACGATTATTTGTGTGTGTGAGTGTGTGTGTGAGTGTGTGTGTGTGTGAGTGTGTGTGTTGGTGTAGAATGACCCTAAACCTCACCCTTAATCATGAATGAGAGCAGATACTCCACCATCACACTGTGCAACTCTCTGGACTCTGGCCAAGCAGGAAAGGGAGGCTGGCAGCAATTACAGACACAAACACACACACACACACACACACACACACTGATCACACAGCACCAACAGCACAGCGCAGTGAGGCCAGTTCCATCTGTGATTCTTCAAAGAGTTTGGCTGATATTGATTTGGTGCCAAGGTTAGCAGCTCATTCAGGCAGAGTGGAGCTTTCAGGAGCAGCTGGAAGGAGCTGAGACCACAGCCGGAGACGGGGGCTGAGACCTTGAGCTGAAACACACGGCAGCAATCCTCTTTTGGGGCTAACAATGTCTCCAAGCACACCATCACAATCACAATGCAGACAAAGACAAATAAACACACCAACACATAGGCCCGCACACACACACACACACACACACACACACACACACACACACACACACACACACACACACACACACACACACACACACACATTCATACATGCACTCTCCCTCTCGCAGTCATGAACGCGCTGCATTGAATGTAGAGTGGGAAAGAGGGCAAAAGAGTGTGAGAGAGGGAAGAGGTGTTCTGTGTGTGTGTTTGTTGTGGAGAGACTGAGGATTAGTTGTGTTTTTGAGAAAGTGATTGAGGATCTTAAATTCAGCTCTCGTCCCTGGCCAGAGGACCTCTGGGCTAACGCTGTGTATTCTGTGTTGTGCAACATTTGTCTGTGTGCTCTGTGGACATGTGTGTGTGTGCGTGAGAGAGTGAGTGTGTTCTGTGGACATGTGTGTGTGTGTGTGCGTGCGCGTGCAATTTTGCTTTGTGTAGGCTTTACCTTTTTTCTTCAGCTAATCTAGCTGTGTTAACAAGATAAGCTGTTTGTGTGTATGCAGGCACAACTCCTGATGTGTTTGAAACCCTTAATAATGCTCATGTTATGTCCCTTCCAAGCAACGATTCAGAAAACAAATGGAAACACAGGAACCTGCAGTGTTTAGAAATGTGAAGATTCCTGCTATGAAAGCAGTTTCTCTAACAACATTTGCAGGTGGATTGTTTTAATGTCTGTAAAAAGTGTTTTGATCCAAAACAAACCTCAAAAAAGTTTCACTAAATCACCATATTCCATACATTTATGAGATCAGATACATCAGCATCAAATTTCACCTGTTCACAGATATTGGCGCTCTAATCATGCCAGATTTTTTCCTTAAAGATCTCTGCTTTATGTCTTGAGAAATTCCTTCAAATGATAAAAATGGTCTATCTTGCAATATTAATGAAACCAGTGAAACTGAAACCATTTCCTGAATCTACTGCCTTAAAAGAATCCAAATGTTAATGCATTGTTCCTTGAACCAAACCCAACTCTTTACACCAAGTTTCAATAAATTTGGTTTTGTAGATTTTGTGTTATCCTGTCAACAGACAGACCAACAGCTATTAAAACTAACCTCTTCCATGGTGGAGGAAACTAAATCAGGGTTTTAGAGACACAGCAGGCAAACCTCACACTTGACAGCGTGAGGTTTTTCCTCATCAATTATCAATGCATTTGAAAATATGCGAGTAATTAGAATGGCAGTAGAGTGCACACCTCCACTAAGGCCCAGCAGTCCCCTTAAATTCAATCAAGTTCAAGAATGTGCCAGATTTTTTTACATCAAGATCCATAAATGATTCCCTGAGAAGTCGGTGAAAACGTACGACACCACATCCTTCCACCAAGATCATCCGCCCAGTAGTAGTGATCCTGCTGATTGACATACAATAAAATGCATCTGAAAACACAATTTCCTTGGTAGAGATCATTTTAATACCCACAACCGACCTTAACTGTTGACTCACTTATGTGGCTTTCTTCTTTTACTACATCCACCACCAAGGTCATGTTTTAAATCTTGTTGGATTTTCTAATGAGTCAAACGGTTCAGTTCCATTTGAAGTAAAGGTGGATGGAGTAAGAAAGAAAAAGTATTTTTTTTAAATTTTCACAAGGATACAAAATTGATCTTTCTGTTGTTTTCTTATAAACTAATTCATTTGAATGATTTTTCAGTATTTGATTTTAGGGATGGGCAATATTAACTGATACGTATTTTGAAGCTTTTTTCAGAGAACTCATCTAAAAAAAATTCAAAATTTCTAAAAACGAAATAAATGATTATGTAAGGTGAGTATTTTCTCAAATGATACATTTGCATTAACAGTATGTTTTTCTGTATAGAGACACAAGCTGTGCTTCTGTAGTCGTAGTAGAAAACCATTTTACTTTCATGTCATTCACTGTAGATGCTCCCTTCATGCACTGACGCTGCCACTGTGGCTGAATAAAAGTCTAATGTCACACACATACAAACCCATTTCTTGTTGCTTCTTGCTTTCTTTGGGCTGAAAATAGAAATAGTGTTCCACTTACCTACTTTACAGCGTTTGGTGAAGCACAGACGTGTGACAGCAGCTCTGTAAGGATAAAATAAAAGTGCGTACAGAGTTAGTGTTTCTCCATATGAGCAGAATAGGTAAATATCAGAGTTATTAGTCAGACTGAAGCCAGTGGTGAGGGAAACACACACCGAGCTCACCAGCTGTCATCTTCAAAATGTGTTTCTGGTTTTTGTTGTCAGCTCCTGATAAGTTTACTTTTACAGACACAAGCTTTTGATATGACAGCAGGAACAGCATCACGTGCGCGTGTGCGTGCGTCTGCGCGTGCTCACACGCCCACGCACGTCTCTGCCTCCGCCGTCATCATTCAGACTAATCCCCTCACAGACCCCTCGTGTTGCTCTTTGAACGCAGTACAAAGCGTGTTCTGGGCTTAAAACAGCAGCACAAAGACACAAATAAAAAACCTGCTGAGACTTTTGACCTTTCGGCTGGGATTACAGTTTTCAAACAGCGTTCAAGGAATTCAGCTTTCGCATGCGTACAGGCTTTTCAAACACTCCGCCTGCTCCCTTCATCTCGGCTTGCTCGCCACCTTAATGGCCTTCGTTTCTGTTAAATACCACAAACATGCCGGAGCCGACGTGCTGAGTCTCGCTTTTCACTTCTGGTTGTAGTTGCATTGGCCTGATGAGGAACACGCAAGGTGAAATCATAGAGTTACAGTTGCCATTTATAAAAGGAGCTTGAAGGCTGAAAGGGATAGTTCACTGAAAAATGAAAATGCACTCATTATCTACTTACTACTATGCCGATGGAGGGGTGGGTGAAGTGAGTCTACAAAACACTTCTGGAGTCTTAAGGGTAACTTGGTTGCGGCAAAATCCAAATACAATTGAAGTCAATGGTGACTTACACTTCATATCCAAGTGGCGATGCAGGGAGACTTAGCGCGATGGTGTGTCCGAGGGTCCGTGAATGCACCTCGTAGGAAGATACAGAGACATTTAGGCTAAAAAACACGGTGTAGATGACCTCGTTTCAAGTTGAAGAGGAATGTTGGGGCTTGCAGACACTTGGATGACACCACACGAGCAGTATGGAAGAATGTTGTGTTTTTTCTGTGGTTTTATTACGTCTGAAGAAGGACTCACCATTGACTTCAATTGTATTGGATTCTGCTGCAATGTGTTTTGTGGACTCAAACATCGGCAGAGTGGTGAGTAGATAATGAGTGCATTTTTAATTTGTTGGTGAACTATCCCTTTAATGTTGTTTGCTATTTGTCCAGCATTGTTGTCGTCAGATTTTCCTTTCTCCCATTTTTTCTGGCCTGCCCTGGTTTGAATGTACAAGACAACAAAATGTATGCAGAAACATGTTTTTACTCTTGATTGATCTATGACACTTCTGGCTTTGTGTGCTTGAAATTATCCCTCAATTTCCACTACCACCAGGCCACGTCATGTTACGGTCGTATCAACATATATTCTGGAGCCACTTCCCTGCAGAACCTGTGATAATACCCACAGACTTTTTCAGGCCAGGTTTCTTTTCAGGTTCATGTCTGGTTCTCAGGTTTTCGCAGCAACTCACAGACGTGAAAACAGTTTAGAGTGAAACATTTCCCTGTACGTGTTCATCAAATCATTCTCGGGTAATTATCAGTAGAACGGCAGCAGGCTTTTGTCTTTTGATTACATCACAGACTGGAGCTCTGGTTTCCCGGGATCCGGCTTTAGGAGACAGTTTTTCATGTGCACAAATATTGATTAAACTGTCCAGCATACAAGGAATAACATATGTGAATTCTGTATCAGGGAGGCTCGCGCACTTGAGCTGGTGTTTGCCTACAAGCGCTTCTCTGTGTATCGGTCATTCCTGTGGCTTAGAGGACGAGGGGGCACAAATTACGAAACGTATGTATTAGAGAAGACACACACACACACACACACAGAGAGATTAAACCTTATGTGCAGTGTGAGGTGACAGTGGAGACTTAAATGTCATCACTTATGACAACAACTTCAAAACAAACTGCATTTTAAAACATAATAGAACCACAGCTTTGCAGGGACCATCCCATGTAAGTAAGTGTGTGTGTGCGTCTAAGTAGCACTAGAAGTCATTGTGTGGTGATTGTACTCACACACACACACACCCACACACACACACACATTTTCTTCTCACTCCTGCTAGGCCGTTGACGCCTCTGCGAATCAATATGTGCAATTCTGGAGAAATACTGCATCACCATGGCAACTGGGCCTCCTGTCCTATGGAGAGGAGAGCTGCAAACCGTATCGTCTGTTTTTGTCCCACACCTCTTCCATCCCCCTTATCATTTCACGAGTTTTATGTAATTATTTTGCATCTGGGGCAACAATGCTCCATTGCTGTGTTGTTGTTATTGTTGTATTCTCCATTCCCATTGTTTATTTATTTCTGTTTGGACATTAAATGCTTCTCTTTCAACCACACATAACCTAAGGGTGCTTTCACATTCAGACAGGTGACAGGTGATAGCAGGTTACATTTTGTCCGACCAAAAGAGGTGGTCCCAGTTCAGATCAAACTGAACCACGGTTCAATTTCATCACAAAACATTTTTTATTGATAGTTCGGATTTTCGGATGAAATGAAAGGAAGTTCAAACAGCATTAATCAACAGAAGAAAAAGCGGCTTACAGGATTGCTGCAGTCTTTGCCTCTGACGATATAATGTTTGAACATTGAGAATGTTCATCTGGTGCATTCGAACTAGTGTCGAGTACTGCACCTGAGCTGGGAATCCTGGTAATAATAGATATAAAGATAATACAGTGACAACAAAATCAACCAAAAGAACTGGTACATTCATTTTCCTTGATTCAAATGGAAAGACGACCCACCAAATTGACAACACACTGATGTCAGATGCAAGCACGTCTACAAACCAGTCAATGGTTTAGGCACACACAGCCCAGATAGGTGACGACTACGGGACGTACGTATGTCAAACAGCCAAGTCTTTCCCTAAATTACAATGTGAAAGCAACAGGATCAAATGTAAACAATGAAACAAAGACATGAACCTTGCTCGGGACTGTCAGGTGTGAAAAGGCCTTAAAGGGCGACTTAGCCAAAGCTATTGTTGTATGCGTTTGTCTCTACTCTCTCATGTGTCATTTTAAACAGCAAAGTGAAAACCTCATCGTAATAAGACCACAGTCAATATAAGAAGCTCGGTTGGTTTAAATTAGAAGAACACAGAACAACAGTATTGCAGATTTCACACCAGCTCCGAACCCAAATGTCAGGTGTTGTAGAGGCCAAGCGAGGCTGCCACACTCACACCTTGACTTCTCCAGATCCAATCAGACGTTACACGAGTAATACCGGAATGTCGATTAAGCTTTTGGTTACATACCGGCGGTCTTTCATCTTAGAGAGAGACACCAAAAAGCATCCGTTTGACTAATTCACATTTAATCTCCAGCAGAATAAAACATTCCAATACTCTTTTCATTCCTCAGCCCAGTCTGTCGAGAAGCTGCAATTCATCCACATTTTACCATGAAACTGCTGAACTCTTGAATTTCAAATAAGACCAATGAGCATTGCAGATGGTCAAGTGCAGGTCTGACAGATGCTCAGAACAGTCAGAGAAATATCAGAGAGTGGATCACTTGAATGGATTAATACATATATAACCTAAGTGAATAAAGCGCCAACTCTCTAAACTCTTATCCATTGTTGTACTATTACTAATGTTACTTTGTTCCACTATATCATGTTTTGTGACATGGTTGCTAAATTAATCTCACATTATTCAATGTTGCTTGACAAACGGTTACGTATGTTAAAGGGTTAAGATGCTAAACACAGACCTTTAGGATGTATTAGCTGTTTATACCTGTTAAGGCTGTATGTGTGTGTGCAGCTAATGAAGCAGGCTGACAGGGAGAGGGGGATCTATACCTCTCCAGTGTCCAGACTCGGTCTCCTCCCAGGAGGCGAGCTGCCTGACAAACCCACAGACCCTAAACACCAGAGAAGGGAGGACCTGTCACGCCATTCAACTGGAAGCTGTCTGTCAGGAGGAAACAGGGATGTTTGTTTAGTGTTTATCTCTATGCTAATTTGGTTGGTTTGTGGTGTTACTATCATTCTCTGCTCTAATGTGTTGTTAGAGAGCCAACACCTTATGTGTCTTCCTCCTCTGTGCTTCTTTAATATCACTTGTTTTGTCTTTTCCATATCCCACACCTTACGAGAGGTGCCTCAAATACGTGTGTGTGGGTGTGGGTGTGTGTGTGTGTGTGTGTGTGTGCATCTCCCCAATGCAGCTTCAAGGCTGAGGCCACCACGCTCCAGAGATCTGATGGACACCAGCCATCAAAGGCAAAGAGACGTGTGACAGATATGCAGCTAAAAATACACTAATCTCTCTGTCACACCATCCTTCTTTTCTTCATCCTTCCTTTCCTTGGTGGCTCTCCGCCTGAATTTTATCTTTCAGCACCAAATCACCAAAAGAGGCCTCTATTTTCTGTTAAGACATTAAAAAAGAAAAAGAAAAAAGAAAAACCTTGAAATGCAGTTTTCTGTTTGAATTTTACTCGTAGCTAATGTTCGCACATTGTATGAGGAAAAGAAAAGAAAACCTAATGGCAAATTCATGAAGGACATTCAATGATATTCACATTCAACGCTCAAAGAAGCATTAAACCCTCAACATAGGCCTTGGAGTCACACATGCACACACACACACGCACGCACACACACACACACACACACACTCAGACAGAGGAGAAAAGGCACAACAGTTCGATTGCCTGAAGAATAGGATGACAGCTATGAAAACGTTTTAAAACACTTAGATATACATTTCAAGGGTTTTAAAATCGGCAACTAAATTTAAAAACAAGAAATGCTCATAATGAGTGACAGAGGATTACATTCCTCTAAAACCGGTTTGTATGGAAACATGTTTGTTTTGCAGCGTGACCAATTATTGATGTAACAAACCTGCTCCTTTAGTCATGCCTCATCATCCTCAGTCGACACATACAAACGGGAAATACTCAATGGCTCATCAAGAGGAAATCAGTCCGGCACTGCAGAGGAAATCAATGACAAATTCATCAAGGACATTCATGGACTATCACGTCCTGAAAGGAGCCTAAAGAGAAAAACAACCAAATATTGGTGATTATCCTGCACCCTTCAAAGTATGACACCTGCTACGTGATCAATACTTCGTCATCCTTTTTTTGTTGCTGTAATGCAGGATGCATAACTTCTTGTAGCACTTGTGTCAGCAAGTTCTCAGCATGCTTCCACACTGAAGAGCGGGACACAGGAAATATAGTTGAATAGACTGGATGGTGCTTAAACAGCAGACAGCTCAGACGGTAGATTTCTATCAAAATTCATCATCAACCTTACCATCAAAATCACATGTACAGGACTGGAAGCTGCTCTTTCTTAGAAATGTCACAGGTTCCCAAACACATTGAGCAACACTACACCTGAAGTCATTAAAAACTGGAGGCTATATTTTTGCTTATTAACATTTGAAGAACATTTTTTCAATTTTAAGTCAAATACCTTGATTATATACCTAAAGTGTATAGAAGTAAAAAACACTGATTGGTCCTTTATGTAACTTAGCTCACCAGGGAACAATATTAATATCTTAAGTGATGTTGGATCAGAATCAGAATCAGAATCAGAATTCTTTTAATTGCCAAGTATATTTACACATACAGGAAATTGCCTTGGTGTGGTTGGTGCATTTGGACATAAAAACAACAATCGGACATAAAACAACAATATATACAGTAAGAACAATAAGTTATGGGCACGTGCGGTGCTAAGGTGCAGTGATTGGTTTCGGGATAGTGCCAATAATATATAAATTATGTGCGGGGGGGGGGCCAGAGTCAATGTGATGCAGGGGGCTTGTTTGTGATGATTTGTATTCTTCTGCCTGTTTCTGCAATCAAGAAAGGCTACGGTGTGTTTGTGGTTCAGTATTTCAGGTTTTATTTAGTAAGACCACAGAATTGTAAATCAACTGTTTTAATTTACACAGGATTCCGCTGCGAAAAAATTAAGCTCATTTTGATTATCCTATGGAGCAAACACTTAACAGGTGCTAAGTAGGTAAAAGCACAGTCCAGTGCTTTGTGTTTCAGACACTTCCTCCTTTTTTTGGGAAACTTGGGAGAAATTAAAAAGCTAGAAGACGAGAAATATCTCCACAGTCCCTTCTTCAGACCTTTGTGAGAAATGTCATCTGCTTTTTTATACTTCCTGAAAAAAATACAAATGCTTCCATATGAAACAGTCAGCATGTTAAGTGCAGAGTAAAGTGAGGACCCAAAACAGATGACACACTTAAAGACAAACACAGTCTTTATTAAGACAAAAAAAAAAAAATGGTTCACAGAGGTGGTCATGGAAGGCAGAGGTATTAAAATCCACAGAATGAAAAAGGGATGGTCAAAAACTTACTGAGGAACACGAGGGGAACACTGACAGGAACCTGACAAGACAAACAGGTGAAGAACACGGGTGAACACAGGGTTAAAGAAGAGTTAACTAGACACATGTCTGAGTAATGAGGGCAGGGCATGCAATCAGTGAAGGGGGGAAATCAGACAAAGACAGGAAGTAAAGTCCACAGAAATAAGACACAAGGGGAAGTTCAAAATAAAACAGAAACTAACTGAATCTGCAAGAACAGAAAACAAACAGAACTTAACTCAAGAAGCAAACAACAAGAGACACAAATCCAAAAACCAAACACAAGAAAACCAACAAGGTAAAAGTACATACACAGAACAAAAATGAGTCCAGCAAAAGATCAGAACAATAAATCATAACCCTAACCCTAACCCTAACCCTACGGACAAGCTGAAAAATGTCAAAGGACGTTTCTCTGTCTGTCTGTTAGTTAAAATTCCTAATTAATGGGTGGATCCAGACATTTTTGTTACACTTTCTCTGCAGCCGTTCCAAAGAATTCATTATATCTACGGTGGGAGCGGGGACGTATGTGCACAGACGTCACTCTCATGCTCAACAGATTCAGAGTGACAGGTACACAAACTAAGGGCATTGGAACACATATTTGAATATAGCAGCAGGAAACCTTTGCCTCCCATTAACTTCAATTCTGTGCAAGCGAGGGGTTTAAAAAGACATTTGCATCCTGTGGTGAAGCAAAATCCGCATCGTGGCTTCGCGTGGAGTTCAACTTTAGGGAACTTTGACCTGCGATGTCACAGCCTCAACTGAAAACCTCTGTCATTGGTACATCCTCCTCTAGCATCCTCCTCTGCATCTGCCTCCCCTCCTCCTCACCAACAACAACACCAGCATCATCTCAATTTTCTCACAACCCAAAAATCAACCAGTAGCCACTACCACAACCTCAAACGAAGAACAACCGTAAGACCATACAAGTCATTTGTGCGTCACATCCTACAGTACAGGTACACACACAACTACAGCAGATACTATGAGGTCTGATTGTCTGCGTGGAGGTTTACAACTCTATGAACAATTGTTATTTTCACATTTCTATAATACATTTTTGAAGTATTAGAATTATTAGGAGTTTTAAACTCGAATCACTTATTTCACAGTACAACAGTAAAATATACAAATTATTAGTGTTGCCATAAAACTTGGAGAAAAGTGTTACTGCCAGATAATAATCTTTCAATGAACATATTTGAGTTCAGTGGTGCAGCGGACCTGCAGAGTGAAGCTCAATAACAAGTGCAGCACCAATACACCAGGATATGCAGCGTAACAGCACAGCAGGTCTGGTATCTCCAGCACATACGTGTACATTTTACACGTGCCCATCGCTCTGATTGCCTGGTTATGGAATGGAGGGCAAAGCTACTGTAAGTGAATTGGGTGTCTTCAATCTTCCCCAATCACTTAGAGCCTGTGCATCAGTGCATGTCATCCATCATGTGGACCAGAACATGCCCCAGACAAATGGTGCATCAGCATTCTTCAGGGGCTGCGATCACTGGTCACCGGGGCTAGTGGTTGAGGCTGGGGTCCCTCTGACCGTCCAGAAGAGAGATGAGCCTGCAATTACAGCCCAGTTGATATCAGACACCTAAACTGACCTCTGGCAGCTCTGTTAAGTCAAAGGCTTTTAGTTTGCTGAGTGTCCAAAAGGCCACGTGAAACTGAAATGTGCTGCCAAGAGAGATGGGGTCTTGTTGGGACGAGCCCGAGAGCTCAGGAAAGCACGGAGAGAGGAAATGTAAAAAACGGTAAATGGTTTGAATTTATATTGCACTTTTCAAGTCTTGATGACGGCTCAAAGCGCTTTACAGCTACACTTCATTGCCATTCACCCATTCACACACACATTCACAAAATAGTGCATCTATGTGTAGCACTTTTTTTTCTACGAGAGGCAATTCAGGGTTCAGTATCATTCCTAAGGACACTTCGGCATGCAGATGTGGAAGACTGGGATCGAACCGCTGACCTACTGGTTAGTGGACGACATCGCTCCATCCCCCTCAGCCACAGCCGCCCCCACATGTCGAAATGTCGAACGATAGAGTTACAGGAGTGCGAAATGTGCGACAATCCCTCAGTGTGTGTGTGAGAATGTGTGTGTGAGAGTGTATGTATCACCTGTGTGCGCTCTCTGACAGTGCCTCCAGTGTGATGCAGGAACTTGCAGAGGTGTTGCTAGGACAGGGTCTGCTTGGTAACCTCTGCAACATGTCACTATGGGAGAGTTGAGCTTATTACTAAATGCTTGTACCGCATCTCGTTGCTCTCTGAGTGTAGAAGCCATCTCGTGATGGCCTGACCTAATCCATAGATGGAGGAACTATTTAATGGATTACTACACCTCTTCCCCTCACTCTCTCTCTCTCTCTGGCTGTCTTTTCTCAAAGGAACGTACACACACATATAACCCCCCCCCCCCCCCCCCCCCCCACACACACACACACACACACACACACACACACACACACACACACACACACACACACACATACACACACACACACACACCTGGAAATCCTCTCAGGAAAGAGACTGATCAGTAACAGTATTGACTGGTTGATAAGTGGTTAGTATGTTGTTCATATCGAATAAGTGTTGAGAGAATTGGTTTTTCACACAACATGAAGAAATGGACTTTGAGATTTTTAACGTAATCTTTAAAATACTGTGGTCAGCCCAACTCTGTGTGGGTGGTCCTGCTGCTGTTGGATCAATTCTTATAGTTTTTTATCCTTATGCATTATACATTCTTTTCAAAACTGGATCCAATAAGTGAAACTTTTGCAAACCTTTCACCCGCCCTGAAACCATGTGTAAATCCATCCTCTGCTCTCCTGGAGCCAATGTGGAGCAACATTTGTCTCGAGTCAAAATGGAGCCTTCAAGGCCAACTAATGTAAAGTGAAGAAGTACACATATAGGTTAAAATAAAGACTTTCTACATGTGTGTTCATTATTTCCTCCTTGCTTCAGCGTATTTTAAGGTAAGAAAAGCAGCTAAAAAGCTCTTTCAAAACACAAAACAACACATTTTTGTGCAGCATCTGCTGGCATTTCCTAGGCGTACTGAAAAAGATGCCTCAGAGCATGTGTGTGAGTGTGTGTCTGTGATGACATGGAAGGTGATATTTGAGAAACTGGGTGACAACAGTGTCACTCAGAGAAAAATATAGAGCCATAGCTCCCCCTGTGTATTAACACAGTGCTGCAAAAAAAAACAACCCGACACATCCAGTTGTCGCTGGGCTACCTGCCCACAACTCTGTCATGTTTTTCTATCAGCACACTCGAACATGACACAACAGTGATGTGCACCCAAGTCCCTAAAGATTTTCACGTGGGTGGCTCTGGTGAGGGATGACCTCCTCTTGACTGCGTTGGTGACTCGCTCCAGCTGAACCATTCAACAGCCCAGTTCGCTTGCATACAAAAGGCGGTTTTCCAGACAAACTGGAGCCCAGTAAGGTGGAAGTCCCACACACAGTCAGACAGAATATTCCCCTGAGCAAAGCTATCGACAGGGCAAACATCAAGGAGACCCCGTCGCCCGTGCCTCTCTCTCCTCAGTATGTCAAAGCACACCCTCTTGACCTCCAGACTCCAGATCCTCTCCTCACACCTGTGGTCACATCAAACATTCAAAAGGCTACAGCTGCCATGACACGTATCCAGACGCATGCACACTCACACGCACATATGTGACATACATGTGCATGAACACACGTGCACATGGGAGTAGAACACATAAAACAGACTAAAGATGGGTCCCGGGGTGCCCCAAAGACTCGGAGAGCTTGACTGTGGACACATACGTTTTTTTCTCATAAACACTGTCTTTCCTGTAGTAGAGTAAATCCATTCATTATCTGTACCGCTTATCCTTTGAGCTATCCAATCCTAGCTGACATTGGGCGAGAGACGGGGGAATGTTTGAACCATTTTCAGACATGAACTATGGAAAATGTCCACGAAATTGGGCCTGGACAAGTTTACCCGTCACAAATTATGACCGATGTGTTCACAACAACATGACATCTGGGTAGAGCAGGCAGGGAGAAGGACACTGCCTGTTTTTATTTACAACACATTGACACCAGCATCGACCTGCATCACCAAAAGCTTTCAAATCTCAATGTCTCTCCAGGTTGACATCTTCGTCCGCGACTTCTACAGGTAGGACATCTCTCTTTTTCATCTTGAGATATTTGCATTCTTTTTTCAGTTTTGCATCTGTCGCATGTTAGAAATATCGTCAACACACACTCTGCAGTGCAGACATTTCCAGCTGTATTCTCACATGGGCTCACTCTGCCATCTTTCGGCCATTTTACAAGGGGGCTGGCAGGAAAAGTTCAGAATAATGTCTAGAGCAACAGACTCGGATATTTGCATTCTCCCATACAGCTCCTCTGGATTGCATGTGTGAATGCAGCTACAGAGACAAACAGCCATTCACTCATATGTGCAAATGTGAGTCACCTGTTATGCTAAGCTGCGTATCTCTGGACATGCAGCTTAGCTCAATGGGAAGCTGGAGTACCTGAAGAAAAGACAGGCAGACACATGGAGAACATGAAGACTGCACATAGAAGGACCCCTGTCGAACCTGGGATTAGAACCATGAAACGTCTTGCTGAGGTGACAGTGCTAACCACTGCACACACAAAAACATTAGGTAATACAAATCATTGATTGTAGAATTAACTGGATGGCAATATTTTAATCATGATCCATTTATTACGATGTTTAAGTAACTCTTCTGTTTGACATTGATTTTATTCACATTTGATCAAATCCTTCGGACACATCTGTGGTCGTGTGAGTGCCACACTGCTCTTTCTCCTGCCCAAATACAGTAGGTCTCTGTTGAATCACAGTGCTGTATGACATGTAATCCTATAGTGGAGAAGCAGCACTCCCCCCATCTTCATTAGTAGGAGTTTAAATTCCTGCAGCCTGCTTGAGCGCGCTCGACTTGGGGAACTATATCCCGCACCACACCGGGGCAGACGGAGGTGGCGCCTCTGCAATTTCATTTTGTTTAAAAATACTCCCCAAATGTTGTTAGAGCTGCATTAAAGGATCCTGTGTTAAAACAGGCAGGAGGGGAGGATTGAATCAGCTCACCGTGGGCTGGCACTCCTCACAACTCCACTCTGCATTAAAGGCCTGTTGGGTTACACTCTCAGCAGGAGACAGTGCTACAGCGGCCCGAGCTAACTGCATTAATTCCTCTGTGTTGTTAGATATACAGCACCTGTGGATACAACTCGCTCCGTTGTCTGTAATTACTGTCTGAACAACAAAGCAATACATGCTGGCAGCGGCCGCCTGCTCGGTCAAGACCGGGGAATCTCCTTTAACACCCTCCAGATTGCTGCGATGAAATCTGGCAAAAATAAGGTTTATCACTGTAGGTGCTGTGAAGCACTGAATTGTTCAATGTACGCTACATTTCCTAAATGTCAGGAACAGGCTGTTATACAATCCTTATGTAGTGTTTTAGTTCTGAGACGTGATTCTTCTGCAGAAAATGACATTTTGTCTTGGACTATACCTTTTAATTAATCTGCCTTGTTTGACTTTAGACTTTTAGGTTAAGTCTGGACCAAAAAACCGGTGTGAAAGGTGGCCACAGACTATTTATATGTACTATTCTATTTCTATTTCAACATACAGTTTCCCAGAACGCCAAGTGACACACTTATATATATAATTTTTCTTTTGTCCAAAAAAAACGGTCCAAAACCTAAAATGTATATTTTGCTATCATATATGACAGATAAAAGCAGCAAATCCTCACAGTTGAAAAGTTAAAAGCATAATGGTTGATAATGAATTTACTTGATCGATTAATTGACTGACTGCTGCAGCTCTTATTCATGTGAAAGTGTAGGTTTAGCCTCTGTATCTTAGTTTTCATAACACGATGTAAGTCAAGAAACTGTAGCAAATCTCTCACAGATGACAGAATCGGGCCTCATGAACAAAATCTTTGCTCAGGGCTGAAATTTATACACTGCCATTCTTCTTCCAAATGTAGAGGTGTTGAATCTTTCAGCAGAACACGAGTCCACCCAGGAAAAATTCATCTGTATGTAGCGAAGAAAACCTATTGATTTCCCTGCAGTCTGAATGGTGGGAATTTGCTCAGCTAGTGCAGCCGAGCGCAAGTGTTACTTCTTTTTTTTTTGTCTATCCTCGCTGTTGTCTATTTGTCTCTGCACCTGTGTCTCTGTTTGTTCAGACTGTGTGCTGATTTGCATCTGTCTGGGTGCTCTGCACCTCTGTACAGCGGACCACATCGGAAACGCATGAACAGAAACTCAGCTGCTGTAGAGCCTGTGTATGTTTCTGAGTCACTCTGAAACACAAAGTGGTTTCAAGTCCTGCACTTTCAGTATCAGTGACATCAGGGCTTGAACTTGTATTGTTTTAGGTTTGAATGTGGACTAATCTTAAACTGATTCTGCTCCATTAGACTCACCGTATCAGAAACCTGTGTGTCTAAATAACTCTCCATCACAGCTTCATCTTCAGCCTCAAAATAAAAAAAAAACTCTTTCAGCCAACAACACACCTAACAAAGGCCAAATAGAAAGTCATAATTAAGCCTGTAACACCCGAGAAACTGCACTAATTGTTTCATAAAGGAGTGAGATTTCTTCTTTAGAGAGGTTTTCATCCTCGTGCTATCACAATATCAGCCTTTCCATTTTTATATCATTTTTCCATCTCCCACTGAAAGACATGGGTGTTGTGGAGAGACCTGTGTGCATCTGCAATCTGATTGGCGAAGAAGAAAGAAAATACGTTAGAGCCATTATTGAGAAAAGGTCTTTATCAATACGACGGAGCTCCGACGTCTAATAGAGACAAGACGCCAGCAATTGCCCGCATGTTTTTCATGTTCCTGCACTCAAGAGGCCTTTCAAGGCTCATTACAAAGGCTGAATCACTTTGAATGTCTGTGAATACTGAGGGAGGGATTGTTACGCCTCAACAAGAATATGTAAGAGCACACAGAGAGAAAACAAGCGGGGAGGGGACACAGAGATCTGTGTCACTGTACCGTTGGATCTGAGCACAGTCCAAGTATAGGGTCAGGGGCTTTGTCTTTCCTTTTGTGGAGGCTCGGTGTCACGTCAAGCTAACAGATGGACACTGACCCTCCCCTTATGGACTCCGATGGACTCCTGAAATCAAGATGGATATCGGCTTCCTCACATTTGCACTCTGAAAATGCCCCGGGCATTCATCAAAATGACACACAAAAGAAGCCGTTGTTTGTGTATTTCCCAACGCGCTCGAAACTAAACGACGGCGCGGGGCTCACGCACTTCAGCTCCGGGCAGTTAGGGCTCAGCCACGTGTGCTCGTGCCGTATCGTGAGGCAGGATTAGGTAACTCATTGATTTTGCGCTTAAGTTGAGATAATACGCAAATAATGTGCATTATTCAGAATTAGCAAAGCAAAATAGAAGTTTCGATATTCTGACTGATGGGAGGTTCTCCTGGTATTTACTCACCTTCAGGGTAAATCTCTCAGCTTAATCAGATAAGGTCACTCATCACACCGGGGCGTTTGTTAAACCTGTTGCGCTTCATCCATTTTTATTATAAAGAGGTTTTTAACAGATGTTTCCCTCCTCGTCTGAGGCCCAGGTGGCGAGGGAAGCTGCAACCAACCCAGATATCACCTCTCTGCATGCACTGAAGCATATGTGTGAGTGTGGCTAAGCATTGTGCAAAACGTTGAGTGCATTACAGCTGGGCCTAGCAAAAGAGAACAAAACCTGGTTGGTTCCGAATGAGTCCTTTTATCAGGCGATCGGTGCCCGGTGGGAAACCTTGAGAGCCCAAACTGAGTTTTAAGTGAGACTGCAACTGCTGGGGCCATTATCCTTTCACTCTTAGACCTTTCTCTCTCTGTCTGTACGTGTGTCTGTATGTGTGCATACATGTGTGTCCATGCCTGTGTGTGTGTGTGTGTGTGTGTGTGTGTGTGTGTGCGTGCGTGTGTGTCCTTCCCCTGCCTTGAAAGCCCTCGGAGCCTCTGGGAGCTGTGAAAAATCAATACTCTTCGGCAGCTCTGCCTCTTTATTCATTTAATAACTCACTACCATTGCATTACTGTTCCACTGATCTCCCATCACAGGGCCCAGATTGACACCTTTGTGCTCTTTTACCACACTGGAGTTTGATGTAATCAGTTAAACCTCCACCTCACGCCTGACACATGCATGAGATGGACCTTGAGTATGAACATGGGTGCATCAACAACATCGCAATATGAAAAAGAGGAGTCAAAGTGTGCAGCCCGAGCGTGAGCGAGGAGACTGCGTGTGTGTCTGGTGTCTGCGTGACTGTCTGACGGCGAGCGGCGAGCGGCGCTGTAATTCAGGAAGCAGGTGTCGAAAAGAGGAGTAACACACACAATTGACGGGAGCAATGTGAGAAAAAGGGGCTGGGCTCCTGCTGTGCATACTGAGAGACTCAAACATGAGCGTTGTGTATATGGAAGTGACGAAATCCTGTTATGAATGCACAATAGACGAGGTGAGAGATGATGAGAGTTTTCAGCTGCTGAGCCATTTCATCTGAGCAAGAGTCACGTTGAGAATGTTAAAATGTCTGGTATGTGACACAGGAAGTCTGTGTGTGTGTTTGCATATTGGTGTGTGTGTCTTTGTGTGTGCACACGTACAGTGATTGTGATGGTGGAGGTGGGGGTTGCCTCCCTGTGTGGGACTCTGAGCAGAGAGCAGGTGGGCTCGGGATGGAGCAGAGAATCTGTATTGATTGTTTTTGTGCCTCAGAGCTGTTTAGCCGTTGTCAAAGCTGCCTCTACCAGCTGAGAGGCAAATTGCAGCATTTACACCGGGAGGCATTTTCTTTCTTTTTCTTTTTTCTTTTTTTTTTAAATGAATTTATTTATTTATTTATGTAACAATAGGAGATGTTTCTACAGTCAACAGCGTCAGAGGATTTTTTTTTCTCTCTTTGCTTTAATCAAACTCGCAGCCAAACTGCCAAAATTAAAGACAAGAAAGCTCTCGAGAGAAAATGTCAAACTGAGCCAAAAGTCTCCGGAGTCATTCACACACACACACACACACACACACACACACACACACACACACACACACACACACACACACACACACACTCAGATTGTCAATGCCATGTGCATGAGTGACATTTTTTAAGAAGCAGATTATCCACTTCTGACAACTAAACTTTTTTTCCCCTTTCATTTGCACAAACTGTGTGTTCAGCATCTTTTAAGGATCCACCTGCTGTAAGAAAGTATAGTTGTTTCTTTGGAGCTACAAACAACAGTTGTTATTACCTGAGATATTTGTTTCTCACAAACAATGCAATCTAAACACATTGTTTACACTTGTGTTTCATGTTCAAATGTTAATGTGCACATTTTCTGATTTGGCAGATGCATGTAACAAAAGCAACTTACAGCTGGAAGACACCACTGAAGCTTCAGTCCAGTTGAAGAGCTTGAAGTAAACACTACATACTAAACCTAAATACTTACCAAAAACAGCCCTGATAAACAATCAAAAACACCTATTAGTCTCCTCCAGTATTTTTCTGAAATACAAATATCTACGACAGCAAAAAACATATATTTTCTAAGATTAAATGGAACAGAGTAAGAAATACATTTAGGAGAACATGGTTACTTGGTGAACAGACTGAAATTCAACCAGGGAGCATAAACACAACCAGTCCTTCAAGCTCATTCACCTAAAGAAGATGCAGAAATAAATGTTATATTTTCTTCATTTGACCAGGGAGCTGATCGATTATCAGATAATCAGTAAAATATATCAGTACTGTGAATAACTAACAGGGTCCTCAGAAAAAATTACTGCTACTGCTAATACGCAGATATGAAGCTCACAGTGCAACACTTCACAATCCACAACCTGCACATTCAGTGTAATTTATAATTAAAAGGAAACTTGATATAAACACATCCGTACACTGATGAACTGAAATTCAATGAATCTTGATCAGTTTCCACATGTACTGAAACAGAAACACCCCTACTCCAGTTAGTCAAAGTATAGATGAGACGAATGCTTATTAGGGGCTAGTAAAGCTCCTACAACCTTCTCTACAGCTCCATAACCTCAACCATCAAACATGGTGGGAGGTGGGGGGGGGTGTGGGGTGAGGGAAGGAAGTCAATCAATCGAAACTAATGAAAGAAAACAGCTGTACAACAGTGACCAGTGAGAAGTGCGGCTCCTTTATGCAGCTGTAGGACACACCAAGATAAAGACGCAAAAAAAAAAAAAAACGACAGAGAAGCAATGCGTCCAATGTTTTACCACCATAAAGCTCTGATTTAGCTCCACGCAACTTTACAATGCCGTGTTTTCCCTGATAGGTTGAGTCATCGGTGCAGAGGGCCAAGTGTACGCTTTTATGGCGGTGCTCGAGCAGGATACGCACACTACAGTGTGTTTGCTGATCCAATAACCAGCGGGGAAAGTTAATGACATGAAAGGGGCTGCTGTTTGCCAAACACACTGAAACGCATGATTGATTGATAATCCAGGCAGCCTCAATGCCGTGTCAGTCAATAATATAATAGCGTGTTTCTGGAGTGTACTAAAGTGGTGCACGAATACGGCCACAGAAACAGAGCGACTGGACAACAGGGTATTTAGCGCTAATTGGTGGTGGGATAAGTGTTGGGGTTTGGAGAGGGGGGCTGGGGAGGAGAAAACCAAGAGTTACGATCTCACAAATGGCTGGTTAAAACTGGTGAGCAGTCAGATGCACCCTTCCCCCTTTTTACATGGACGACCACTGAGGTGCTGCTGTGTGAACGCCTCAACCTAAAATGGCTCCAGTGGATCATAGGCCAACGTAAGAAAAACTAAAAACAGACACGCACTAATAAGGGACACTCGGGAGGCCGAAGCAGAGAGATGAAGGTAAAACCAGCTTCAGAATGTTCATTGAAACGCTTATTATAGCTGTACAGGCCAGAAGGATGTGTAAAACATGTCATCATATCAATTAAAAGGCAGCTTATACTTCTATTCATATTTGTGAGGGGATCACAACCCTGTATCTCACTGCTTTTTAAAGACATGAGTGCTCTTGTTCACAGATTGATTATCTGGACTTACAGTGTTTTGCAAGTCAATAAAGTAAATTATGTAAAATAAAAAAATAAAAGACATTCCCCCAACAAGGCCCAACAGCCCCATCATATTCAATCAAGCTGCACCAAATTTCACACACTCATAGATATCACTTCTTTGAATGTAACTGTTTTTTAAATAGTTGATAATGTCAGATCCGCCACTCGATCTGGATCCACACCAACATGTAATGGGTTCTTCTCTGACTTATACCACAATGTTCCATTAAGTGTTTGTGGAAAACTGTTGTTTTTGTGTAAACTTGCTTACAAACAAACCAACAAATCACAAACAAATGCACAAGAGTTAAAATAAAACCTCCTTGGTGGAGGTAATGATTAAACCTCTGACTTTGTGTTCCACTATGAGTTGATTATTATGACTTACTCTACTTACTTTAGATACAATTATTTATTACATAGTTATATAATGTGTAAAACAAATCACACTTGTCAATAAGTAGATCGATTATTAAATTATTGTTTTCGAAATTAACACATGACACACACACATGAATGCAGAGAGAGAGAGAGAGAGAGAGAGAGAGAGAGAGAGAGAGAGAGAGTAGTTAGTGGGTGTGTTGTGTTGCTGCTTGCTCGGGCTCCATGCAGAGAAGTTGACATTAAATCATGCATTGTGCTTGTTTGTGTGTGTGTGTGTGTGTGTGTGTGTGTGTGTGTGTGTGTGTGTGTGTGTGTGTGTGTGTGTGTGTGTGTGTGTGTGTGTGTGTGTGTGTGTGTGTGTGTGTGTGTGTGTATGCTTATTGATTGGCACACAGCTTTATGGCGCTCTGTTGTAAATGTCATGTTTTTACAGGCTACTGTTTGATATAAACCTGATTAAAGTATTTGCTTGCTAACACAGATTGCAAGCAGCAAATGCTCACAACCAGACGATTACTCAGCAATTAGGAACCGACTAAATGATTATATGACCGTCTGATCAAGCAAAGTAAACAAAGTATTTCCGTCCTCCTTCCCCCTCCCGTACTTACTCAAGCTCTTTCTGTGCCTCTAAGTAATTCACTGCTCTTTACAGGCTGCCATCTTCAGCCCACGTACGCGTCTAATTCTGGACCCTATTATTCTCCCTTTTTACGACATACATCTACATACAACTAGTTCATCATCCCACCGTAGATACACAGATATAAAACACACATCATTACATTTATCTGTCAGCCATATCTACTTTGCAAAGATTTGACCTCCAGAACACGACCAGCTAATAATAAAATATGATGATGAAGAATTATTTTACCAGAAACAATGATTAGAGAAGATAAATATATGATTTTATTGATCTCAGGGAGATAAATGTACACGTTACACGAGATAACTATTAAAAACTATTTCAATGTAATAAATACTAATAAAATATGAATCCACAGATGCACATACACACAGACACAACATCAAGATCATCTAAACCAATCACAGCTGAGGCTCATGTGGTTGAGTCTCGTTCTCCCTCTTGTTTTGTGCCGTGTCTTTGTGTTGGTCACCAAACTGGACTGAACTATAGGTAATTAATGGAAAGAGGAAATCCAGTAATAAAGTAGAGCAACAGCCAGTGTGTTTGATAAGTACCAATATTGAAATGTTTGTGAAATGAAATGGTAATGGAATACTAACAATAGGAATAAACAATACCAATTATGTCATAATAAAAGTTTACATCGTTGATATTTTAATTACAGTTTATATTGAATATCTCTGAATTTAAGTAATATTCCAACATGGTAAAATATCCGACATCTTCCTCTGCACTAAGTTGATATGCATTGGTTTTATTTTTACATTTTTTAATTTCAAAGCAGAGTCTCTTACTGGCTGTTTTCGAAATATATTTATGTTGAATATAAAATCCCTCTCAATTCAGGGCTGCTGAACAAAGATATCCACAGACATAAGAACAAACAGGATTAAACGCAAGTGTCTTTTGCCTTTTGCAGTGACTTCTGCACATCTTGTTTAATAGAAGGTTTGTCAAACACATAAATGCTGATCATCCTTCCTTCCGTGAGTCATATTGAACTGAAATAATATTCATTTTCTCAAAATGTACTAGTATCTTTTAATCAAAATAGAAATATTCAAGCAGTGTGATAATACACCTTTATGTTTCCCTACGTCCATACAAACACCGACCTTGATGTGAAATCTGTTATCTGTTATCTGCATGTTCTCCAAACATTTGCCTGTTGGAAATGTGGCCCCTCAGAAATGACTGGTGCACAGCATCCCACATCTTATGTGGCTGAGCTTCTAAGCTGTATGTACGACTCATGGATCTGGTTTCATAGAGGTGTAAATGTGTGAATATAAAGTAGGAGTCCCACTGAGAAATTACTGCAGCACTTTGTAACAGCTCATTATTATATTGAATCAAACATATTTCTGTTTCCACAGCCACGCACCAATGGATAACGGATCCTTTCAGATTCAGCATAAGTAGAGTTATGGGGACACTTAGTGGCTGAAGTGCACAGTTACAACGATATATATATATATATATATATATATATAAAGAGAGAGAGAGAGCGATAGAGAGAGGAGAGAGAGATTTTTATGAAGTAACATGTTTTCAATGTGAATTGAAAAGGTTTATGTAAAGCAGAGGTAGCTGTATTTTTTAACTCTTGCATGCATCAGCATAATGTACAAATAAACAAAAACATATTTGACTAAATCCTACTCTACAGGTGCAATAACCCTTTAAAACCAATGCTATCGGTGCTGAGGAGGTCATGTTTTCACCCCTGTCCGTCTGTCTGTCTGAATAAGAACTACAGAAAAACTGGTGGAAAGATGGGACGTGGACCAAGAACCAACCCATAACATCTTGGGGTGGATTCGGACAAAGGAACAGATCGAAGATTTCTTTTTCACAGATTTCCCAGGGACTCGTTTATGGATCTTGATGAAAAAAGGGCATATTTTAGGGGGCTGATATTTATGAGTTTGGTGGAGATCTAAAAAAATGTAATGGATTTCAATGTGTTACTGCAAACAATTTGATTTCCTTTTTTTACATTTTGTCTCCGATAACTGATTCTCATCATTCATGACTTGTTTGGTTATATTTGGTTCCATGATTAAACCGATCCAGTGAGGAAGAAAAGAGCCGGAAATCCAAAATCCAACTAACTAAACAAAAAAGCTCAAATAGGCTGAAATGAAGAAACATAAATTATAGGAACACAGGGATAAACAAAACACAACATGTTAGGAACTGAAAGGGGAAACGATTTAGAGTCTACACAAAGGACAAGTCATTAATGAGATGCAGTTACTGGAACTGAAAACTGGCAGGAAAAAACCTGAGGCAGGAAGTAAAGTTGGAACAGACAAATGAGGGAATGAATTTCAAAAATAAAACAGGAAATACACAAAGTGCAAATGGTGGAGACAGAGGGGCAGATTGTGACAACTCACAGTTCCCTGCTCTTTATTATATTGAATCTTGCCACATACTGTATCACAGTAAAGCTTTTTGTACTTTACAAAACACTGAAACTCTAGTAAAGATCTGTTGGCTGTTATTAGAAGGTACTGAATGAAACATGTCTTACTTGTCTCTGTTTATCTTAGAATTGCAACTCAAAGTGCTTATGGAAACTGACATACAGAGCTGTAATAATAATTATAACAAACCCTACCAGAGGACATTCTGTTTAAAATAAATATTCATGTTGTGAATTAATCAACTGAAGCTAAATAATGCCCACACATGTCTAATATTGTCTCTTACCAACAAGGATGGTGTTAAAGGCTTAAACACATGATGAGGATCTCAACTTATTGACATTCAGTAACACACTCAGTAGCTATGTTAAACATTTTATCACTGCCTCACAGACGATGACATTAAGTGAACGAGTAATTGACTGTGTGATAATGTCTTTAATTCTGTAATCTTGTGTGTATACGCCTGAGACTGCCTTGTCTTTGAGCGTGCGTGTGCCCGTATGTGGAAGACTCCATGGAAACGGATTCCTTGTGGCTTTGTGAATATGCATGGCTTCCTGCATGCATGATTAATTCCGTGAGCAAATGTCAGAATATAGCATTAGAATGTAAATCCAACTGTGCGCCTGCAGTTCATACAACCACAGTTTCGCTGTTGCACAGGATTAGGTGCAATAAAATATTCCAAATTAAAAAAACAAAACAATTCATGTGTTATATGAACGCATCACTGAGCCATGTATACTGTTACATAACTGTTACACAGCATATTTTAGTGAGAGTTTAGGTTTTCTATTTTCTTTCTGTAAAGATGATTTTAGACACTTCTAGTTATTTGCTATTTTCAGGATTACACTGCCAATGACTGTTTGGAGCGAAACAGAACATGAGTGGCCCCAGGATGGATCCTGATCCCTCTGACTCGACAATGACTGGTTTGAGTAATAGTGCATGTCATTCATTGTAGCACTGGTTATGATCCTGCAGAACAGACCACTTTCTTCACCGGAGATAATAAGCAAGCTGCTGCATTTGAACAGCAAATGTATTTGCAATGATTATTGGTTTGGTCGATTACAGCCATCAACAATATATTTGAAGGTCTGAACGTTTCTATAATCACAGGACACAGAGAACAGCTGTAGTTTAGGGCAACCGTCACTCAGCGGAAAGATTAAATGTCTGAACGCAGTAAAAATACGTCCATCAAAAGCAATGTGATGTATCGATGCAAATGTGAAACGTAAAAAGGTGCCACACACTCTTTTCACTTTTCAGTAAGGGGAACAGTTGAGTTTACCAACTCAGCGGTGTTCCTTTATAGGAAAGTGTAGGCTGAGAGGGCTAATGAGCTATGAAAGAATGAGAAAAAGAACTAATTCAGATTAGTGAGTCAGTGTAATTGCTATGTGAGAAACAGAGGAGAGGAAAACCCCAGGTGACCTACACTTAGTAGATTTCAAACACATTCATTTGGAGTTTTAGTGAAGCAAAACTAAAAATCCATTTATTTTCTCACCTCTTTCATTTTTTCATATGGATGTCATGTTATTTTTCTATTTTGAATGTGATTCTTGTCACGTTCGACCTAAGGGAAATCTGAGTGTATCATAAAACACTTCACTCCCACTCCAAAGTACCGACAATACCTCACAACAGAAAAAAAAGAAAATTAAGAACAGGGACCTTATCTGCCTCCCTAACAAACAGGAGACATAACAGAAATGTGTGATTCAATGTCTATGTTAACATGTTAAAGGCCAATAAGTAATAATGGCTAACTAGTGAAATCCATTTTAAACATAAATGAATCCAGATCAATGGCATTGATACATTTTTTTCTCATTTTTGCCAAAGACTGTAAATAACATTGAAATGCATAATCTCATATATCAGGTTTTGATACGTTCAAACGTAACATGAATTTAGATGTGGCATCTTCTAAGGGCAACTATTTCTCATCCTTCACGTGACTAGAATCCAAAACAGATCATGTGTAGACATGAGAAGACCACCGCTGTCACGCCTTAAACTGAAGCAATTCCTTCCTCGTCCAACAGAGGACACTATTGTCCTTTTAACTATTTTGTGCCAACAGTGCTCGGGGCGTTTTCCCAGGCCAAGGTGTGTACATGGCCCAGTTGCTGTTTGCATGTCATGACTCAAAGTGTTGCCTTTATTAACCGCACTTCCTCCTGCCTGCTGCCTCTCTGGAGGCTCAGCGAGACGCTCTGCACATCGCAAACCACCCATCACTCTGCTGGGATCTAATGGCACCATGTATATCATCAAATTGTGTGATTATGTACTGAGGATAGAAGTCTACGATGATGATGTGCAGTAAATGATAATGACTGCTCAGGCTGCTCTTATTCCCCGTATGCAATTCAGAGTCAAGAGATTGTTTAATGGTTGATATTTAAACTAGTTATTTTACAACAGGCTTTTTTGTTCATTTTGATCAACTATTTGTAGCTAGTGCATTTTGATTATGATAATTTACACAGAACACAGTAAGTCTATGAGAGCTTTCAAAACTTTAACAATGTTAATATCTAATTTAATGTGGACACTAAATGCTAATATATTAGCTCAGGTCACAGCAACAACACTCTCACTGTTTGGACCTGCAGATTCTATTTCCTGCTGAGACAGAGGACCTAATGGAAAGCAGCATGGGTCAGTATCTCTGCCTGTTTGTGTTCCTTGACCTTATCCTCTGCCTGATCATGCAGTGACATAGGAGAGCCCTGCCTTTTGGGCTGAGAAGGTGTCTCTCTGAATAAATCTAGATGGAGGTACCTGCCGAGCCCACCACTTTTCATTTGCAGCACAGGGGTTTGGTAAGGATGACTGCGCTCTCGGCTTCTTTTTTAATTTAGTTTGGTCGTGATATTTCTCTGGATACCACAGAGGAAAAAAAAATCCTGGTAATCATCATAGCCATGGCAACGTAGCTTATATTGTCACATAATCATACGTGCGTAAACCATAGACTGTATAAAAAGACGATGCGTCACGACTTCCTCCTGCTACCCAGGAATGAAGCCAAAATATCAATGACACCAATGCTGCCATCTGGCGCATGTGGAGCAGTGTGCGTAGTTGTGATCAGGGGACGGAGCCGTGGTATCGAGGTCATGATGTTTGACCCCATTTCTACAGCGATAAACTACTAATTAAAACCAAATGAGCACTTGAACATTCATCGGAGTGATGAGAATTTCCTAAAATGACACACCAGGTGGTGACACTTTGGCTTCACATGTTAGGGACTCATCGCTTTGCTCATCTTCATATACAGTCTATGATGTGCCAGCCCACACAAATATTGTCTAAGTTTGACAGCTCTTCATCGTCTGAGAGAGCTTCACCCCCATCTCCTGCTGCGCTGCGATTCCACTTCTTTTTCTGAGAAATGCATTACAGGAGAGAGAGTGAAAAAACAAGTGAGCCCACAGAGAATTATCACTGGACTGCAGATCCCTTCACCTCTGCAAAGCTTGAGCGTGCATGGTTTTTTTCACTGCTTTCAATCAGTCAGTTACATACTGTTATTTTCAGCTGCAGCCGGCTTCAATTATTTATTGAAATTTAATTATTTATTTTATTCATCAAAAAAAAAAGCTTTAAAAATTGAGTTCATGCAACCAGCTGAAAATTAAATGTCACACAGCGTTAGCACCTAGCAAGTGAACATAGTGGAGCATTTAGCAGCTGAAGAGCCTCTTGAGTTGGTGGAGATCAAAACAGAATTGAATTGAATGTGGATATCTGAATGTTGCTCGGTGTTTATGGGGAATGTAAATAGCAGCTGGCTAACAGGTTGGCTCAAACGCTTTAAGGGGAGCTAGCTTTCTGTTCTGCATTCTAGTGGCCACAATGAGTTACTGCAGGACTGTTTTTAGATAAGAGGTCATCCCTAACCCTAACCCTTTTATTATGGTGGTTATTTTTTAAGTTAGGATTTATAATCGTTTTTTTTGTTTTAATACCTACGTACATTTTCATTTTCCTTTAGACGTGTGTGTACACATACACACACTAATCTGGAGTCAAAGACTACACTTTGCTGTAATTACAAATACATCTTATTGTTTATACTCAGGTTTTCTGTAGCAAAATGTGTTGCGACGGACTATTGACTGTATGTCTTTGGTCAAAAGTGATTTTTTGGTCAAAAGTGAGTTTTCTATATCGTTGCAATGAATTAATTTAATTATTCAGTGTTTCACGTAATCCTTGTTTTTGATCATCCCACAAATTGGTGTTGAATTTTAAAAACACACAAAAACATCAACAAACATTCCCAACCCCCCCACTTATTTTACAGTGTGAAAGACAACTGTGCATAATATTGGAAAATTGGGTGAAGGTTACCTTGACTTCGACATCCATCAGTAATGAGAAAGAGAATTATGTTCAACGCTCGCTTGCTAGCTGTTGACACGTTCTATTCTAGCTATGAGCCACAGGAGGACATCAGACAGGAGCGCCAAGTGGAGAGGAAGAGGTTGAATATCTGCCTGGCTGTCAAAGACGAGAAAATCAGCAGCTGGTGCTCCCAGTGCATCGGGCCCGTGTGCAAGGAGCTACACACATGTACCGTAGCTGTCATTTGTGATGCATGTAAGTACTGAGATGGCCATTTGTGCTGTAGCCATGTGGTTTTATTTCAACAGGCTTTTCTTTCATTTAGTTACAGTCATCACGGATCAATATCAGTTACTCATTATCAGTGTTGTGTGCATGTTTCTGAACATCTCATAAATAATCATATACAAAAATTGCAGTGTATTATATCAATTATAACAAGAATATTTAATGATAAAATAAATTGATTTTAAAAGATATACAAAAATGTTATTATCGCCCTGGGGCTGTATGCCTCCACCACCTAGCACAGTTTCAGTATACATCACTTTCTATTTCCAGACTCATATGAGGTCACTGTGGCCTTTGAAATCTAATCAAATAACCTTTGAGTCTAAATGACAACTGGTCAAAATTTGAAATAAAATTCTCAGGGCAGACTTGAGACATCATGTTAAAGAGGCCTAAAACATTTTTTGCAAGACCACCAACACCTTTGACCTTCCACATCAAATCAGTTAATTCTTGAGTCTAACATTTGTGCCACACTAGAACGTCTTGAGGTTCACGTCATGAAACAATTTTGAAAGACCAAAAAGGGTTTTTAGAGGTCACAGTGCCCCTGACCTTTGACCTGCTAATTCTAATCACTTAATCCTTGAGTCCAAGTGAATGTTTATGCCAGATTGAATGAAATTCCCTTTGGATGTTGCTGATATACCACGTTAACAAGAATATGAGGTCACTGTGATCTTTCCCCTTTGACTACCAAATTCTAATAGTTCATCTTTGAGTCTGAACATTGTACCAATTTTTAAGAAATTCCTCTGAGGCGTTTCATTTTCACAAGAATGTGAGGAACGGACAGATAAATGAATGTGCGGATGGACAACCTGAAAACCCAATGTCACTGGCTGTCACTGGAGTGGAGGCATTAAAAGCCCCCACTTACATAGGAAATGAGTAAGGGTGTTATGCATTAGAAGGGGTTTGTATAGCTTTGCCTCAAAAGGTTAAACAACGAGAAGTCTCCTGATTTAAAGGCTCACTCCAGCCTCGTCATGGGCTGCTGGAAAAGAAATAGATGAGTGACACCAACTTGTGCTCGTATTTCATCTCCCTCACTGTAAAAGCCACAAGACCCTCTTCCTGGAAGACTCACTATGCATTGAACCGTGGGGGTTTTGTCCATCACACTAACGCACACTCGTTTCCACACCCTCGCGCTCTCTACAGTGATCCATCTGTTTCTGTTGTCTTGTTCAGTTGAAGGAGAAGGATAACCTTTGTTGACATACACCACATCTAACTTTTCTCACATGTGATTAACTGCTGAACGCAAGTTAGGTATTACTCAGTCTGACATGGATGTCAAGAGATATGTTCACAGCGGGATTCTCACCCCTCTCAAACACCCACACCCACACACACACACACACACACACACACAGAGACTTCTTATTTGCACTGTACAGTCAGAAAAGCACTAGCCTAACATCCAAGTGAGGTCATGGAGATAATTAAGGTCTAATGTAATCTTATGTGATCTAATCCAGCATAATATGACGTGACATAATATGATCACATACACACGGTAGAGCACTGAAATACACCTGACATTAAAATTTCTCTGCAAATGCAATTGAAAATGCATTTAGATGAGATATTAGTGGATTTCAGAACAGATGTATATCCCATTAAACAACATATTCTGGTATCGAAAAAAACTAAATGAACCCTTGTGCCAAATATAAAAAAACTGAATATACGTAATCAGGTATTTTAGAAAAAAAGAAAGAGGGAAACTATGTTCCTGAAGACCCCAAATATGCAGACAAACAAAATAAATTCAACAAAGTTTGATTAACTAATAATTAAAAGCCATAGAACAGTTATGTCTTCGATAGTTTAAAGTTCATAAATCAGTGGGGAGGATATTCCGCAATTCAGGCAATAAACAAACAGAAATCAGCCCCACACACACACACACACACACACACACACACACACACACACACACACACACACACCAGATATCTTAAGAGAAAGTCCAAAGTAGGCCTGATATAGGAGGATGCCTGGTAATGAAAGGCTTAACTACTTTAAAGTCGATGCTAGAAGAGATTGGGCCGTGTCGTGAGCAGCGGTGGGGTGTGATCCTGTCTGCACCATTTTGAATTAACTGTAGTTTTCTCTCTTTTTCTTTCCTCTTTTAATCTCAGATCTTTGTTTTCTGCTAGACGGACAATACAGCCATCAACGGGTGCAACAGAGAAATAAAAGTGGGCATCATCTGTGTAGCTGTAAAATTATTAATATTTCCAAGAGGGAACATCATGATTATGAAATGTCTATAACACAAAACTACCTGAATTAGTTTCAGTCAGGAAGTCTCAAATATTTAGTCTTGGTCTTCATATAATCATGTAAGCTTGTAAGGTTGTAAAAAAAATTATTTCCTAGAGGTTCGCAAAGGGAAAAAAAACTATTACATGATTAAAATGAATTGAAGTGTAACTTCATACTAGTATCCTAAACTCAAAGTATCCACCTGGTGTATTTACCTGATCGGTGGTGATTAACATTATAATCATGTTAGAGGGACACAAAGGAAATGACAGGTAATTACCTTTTATCTGTGAATTTTTAACAGACGTGAATAAAAACATTATCTGGATGTGCAATCCTCATGGCTACCATTAGAGATTATCTTGTCAGGGCAGATGGAAAAATTGTATGAAATTGTCATGTTGTCAGCTTCTGACTGACAACTCAGAGGGTGCAGTGTGTTTATCATAATAATGTAAATGCTGTATACGTTTTACCGATTAATAGGTCACATATCTTCCTAAACCACACAGGCCCAACATGCGTGTTACTCAGACATGCAAAAAAATTATCAAACCAAACCATTTTATTGACGGACCAAACCATTGCGGACCAAACCATTTTTTTGCATTATATAAAATGTATAAAATGTATAAAATAACTCATTTCAGGTTGGCCACCCCTCTTGAATCAGGGTCCTGGGACAACTGACCCAGTATTCTTCAGATGTCAGCAGCCCTAAAGCTAGACTTTATCTCCTAATTGATTTAAGTGATACTCGCTCCCGGGCTGTGATGTACAACAATGTGTCTCCCCAGTCAAAGACATGAGTGGAAATGAGGTGTGACGTTTCTTTCAAAAAACCTGCCTCTAATATGAATTGATGTAATTTGCGAGGTTGAATCCAAATGATTTAAAATGCTTAATGAGATGTATAGTTTATCAAGAATATCTTGTCAGCCAAAATCAATCAGGACCAAATCTGTCTCAGTTAACCCAGTGTTTTATGATCTGGCAAACAGGCAGTGGCAGCCAGCCATAACAGGCTACCACTTTGTACCTCCAATTTGGGGCAAGGCATGTTTATTTGTACAGCACATTTCAGCAACAAGGCAATTCAAAGTGCTTTACATACAATACAAAACGCATCATGACAAATGTAAAAGCATCATAAGACAATACAAAAAAAGCATTTAAAAAGAAATTAAAAGGGTTAAATACAAAATAAAACAATACATAAATAAGAAATACGAGTTAAAATAACAGTGCAGTGTAATAAATGAGAAATGATTTGATCTAATAAAAGGCTGTGGCAAACAGATAAGCCTTTAGCATTGATTTTAAAGAACTAAGATTTGGAGCTGACCTGCAGTTCTCCAGGAGCTTGATCCACAAATGTTGAGCATAGAAACTGAACACTGCTTCTCCATGTCTAGTTTTGACTCTGGGGATAGAAAGCAGACCTGCTCCTGACGACCTGAGGGGTCTGGATGGTTCATAACGTAGCAGGAAATCAGAAATATATTTTGGCCCTAAACCATTCAGTGCTTGATAAACCAACAATAGGACAGGTTTTTCTATATCCTGCTCAGACATAAGTCCTTTAATCCTCGATATGTTCTGAAGGTGGTAATAAAATGACTTTGTAATTGTGTTAATGTGTTCATTTTAGTCCTATAATATGTGTAATTACCTACCTGGGGGGTAACTTATTTCATTCTAACCACAATTGATACCTGCTAGATGAACAGCAGATCAGTTTATAACATTTCCTCTACATCTAAAACTATTTATAATTTCATTATAACTTTAATGTATGACTGTTAAGACAACAATTTCAATGAGATGCCATTTTTCTTGACAACAATGTGTTTTAACATCAACAAATTAATTATATATCATATATTACCCTAAATCCCAACATATATTGGTATTTTTGCATTAGCAAAATAAATTTGATATTTAAACAACTTTTTAAACCTCTAATATACCCCCTTTAAACTCTTTTTATACAGCATTTCAATATATTTCAATAAATTGAATGCTAACTTGAACATGAACTGAAATATTACTACAGATTAACTTAACATGTACAATTTAAGTTGAACTAAAATGTCCCAAAAAATATATTGCAATGCACCTTTAATACTTAACAATGCTATCAGCTGTTAAGCTAACCAAGCTAGCTACTGGTGTTATAATAAATCAATAATACACCACTAAATAGAGCAATTAGTTTAATGATTAGTATTAGCAATTTTTTTGGTACATTAATAAGCTAATATAACATGTTATAACAATATTCTCATAAAGCCTGATTGAATTTATCAGGAGTATCTGAACTTAAACGATAAGTCTGGAATGTCTATCCTCACAGTGACAAGCAGCAAGCAGCCAGGACATCAACACATTTGAGTCTTATTTGATCGACGCACAAACATAAACATATGATGACATATAATGCGTGTCTTCCTGGGTTGACGGGCGTCTCTGCATCAGGATGCCCCATTGACCTATTTCTCAGTGTCAGGCTCTTAAAAAGCAGCAGTTTTATCACTTCCCTGAGTGGATCATGTAACTCGACAACTGCATCTTGTGGTCTGTGCTATGGGTGTACGAGAGCCTGATCGATTTTATTTTTGTTATTGCGTATACATATCTGGATCTATATATTTGAGTATCTTTAGATATTAATAACCTGGATGTGGCCAGGTCTGCAGAAACATTGTTATGTACAGTAAATAAAGGTTGACCTTGTTTTTAGCTTCTTTCAGCTTTTACTGAAACCAATGAACTCCTTTTGACAAATACTGTGTCCATGAAGGATTTTACTTACTTTAAAACAGCAGCAGGAGCTCTGAAGGTTGTTTTACAAACCTGCCACTTGATGAAAGTAATATCAAATATCCCTCTAGATTTTCCAATAGGGCAATGCTTTTTTTATTAAAAAACCCCCCAAAACTTTGTCCTTGATTTTTGATGCACCTGCTTCTCACAGTTCCTTTGTTCATTGTGTAATCCTCAGTCTGAGCTGATGTTTCAATGTCAGTAACAGACATTGTGGCCTTGCCTTTGAAAATACAGCATGAGAGAATGCTCAGATATGTCATCATATGCTTTTTAGTCGGTCTTTGAGGTCGTCTTGCTTTCAGGGGCCTCTCGCTTTTAAACTCAATCTTCTATTTCATTGTGTCTGTGTCTGCATTTCTGTGAGGACAAGAAACGACAGAAAAGAGCGATAGAGAAAGAAGGCGAGATAAAGTGAGAAGGAGGTTGTATTACCCGCTACTGTATGTGCTACACCAAGCTGATTCTGAACTCTGATGGGAGGCGACACCCTTCTGAGGCAGTAAAAGTCCCCATGAATCACACAGTGCTCACCCCATTCTTTCTCCCTGTATACCTTACTTTCTCCCTTTGTCTTCGTCTTCCTCCCTTTGGGACTCTCTCTCCTTTTTTCTGTTTGTTTCTCCACTGTAACATGTACCTGTCTCCGAGCACTATCAGTGACGTTGGATGTGCCGGAGAGAAATGAATTGCATTTGTCACAGTTTTCACATTTATATACTCTTCCTGCCACATGCAGTTTTATCTCTGGCTGTGTCTCCGTGCCGCTCTGTTTCTCAGTCTGATCCAGCCTTACTGCTGGGTCTCATCATTGCAGTTCATGTGTGGTCCAACAAACAGGGATTTTTTGGGGAGCTCACCACATCTCACTGATTTAAGAGTGGCCTTTCTAAACTCAGAGTAGACAATATTGAAACGCCAAGTCAAAGCAAAGCCTTTGTTTGTGAGCTCACTTGCAAAGAAGAAGAACAAAAAATACAGATCTAAAATAGAAGCTCCTGAAGCAAGAAGGGAACAGTGCTGATAATTGGAGCTGACATGTTACTTTGTGTGTGCAGGGGCAATGGGAAAGCCGCACTTCAGGGTCCTGTTGTGAGTGTTCGCGTGCACACGGGCATATTTGTTTGTGTGATTTTATGTATGACTGTTTGAGGGCACAGGAAAGCCTACTCCAGAGAGATGGAGGAGGGAACGGGAGGTTGATTGATGTGAGGAGATGTGCTTGGCAAGAATAGTCTCTGACAATCCCAAAGTTGAGCCAGAGATTTCCCCTGCGTAAGATCTACGGCTGATTACACAGGAATCCTCGACTTTTAGAAAATGGTATATTACTGGTACTGCTGGTGCCATTTGAGCTGCACCACTTACAAGTGTATTAGGTTTATGGATATGCTTTGAAAAAGGTCTAGGTCACTCCAAAAAAGCTGAATGCAGGAAGGGGATTATGCATGGATTTATTTGGACCTAAATAAGTGCCATTGTTCTGCTACACTGTCAAGATCAAAAGTTATAACTGTATCTATGAGATAAGTATACTGTTGAGGTTAGAGTTAACAGGACCCAAAATGCAGATTCCAGACTAGCCAGGTGGGTGCAGTAAAGAATATTTTAAAAATAGATAGTCTCTAATTGGCAGGTTGGCAGAAAGGCAAGCAAACAGAAAAAGTCAAAAAACTTCAAATGAACAAAGAGCAAAGAGAGACCAGAGGGAATAGAACTGCGAAGTCCTGAACAAGACAGCAGAATAGAAACAGCACTAAACGAACCAGGAGCACGAGGCCAAACTTGCTGAAACGAAGCCGAGGAGAAGCAACACCAGGGAGACGAGCAGACAAACTGACAGCGGGGACTGGGGAGCACAGGAGGTAAATACACAGGAGAGGCAGGGATAATAGTGCACAGGTGAAACACATCAGGGCGGGTCAGACAATCACAGAGGTGGGGAACCAGAGGCTTGTTCAATCTTAAAAACGTTCTGTGCAATTTTGTTACGGTTTCCGGGTTGAAAGACATGTTCAGAAACAGTGTGCAACAGGCTTTGAGGTAGATTCTCTCTCGTTTGGTGGGTGTGTCAGATGTGTTGTGTATTAAAGTGCACACAATGGATTCAGAAGTTACACATGCAGCATCTGCTGCTTGGTGTTCACATCAATCGAAGATGTTAAAAGACACTTAGTATTTGAAAATGAGGTTATTTACTCAAATAAGACAATATTACTCCATCTTAATTTATGTTATGGGAAAATGCAGATGCTGTAACATCAAGTGTAAACATATATTCAAACCGATGTAATCTACCTCTGAGATCAAAGGAATGCCAAGAATGGCCTTCTCAGCTGTTGTAGTTGCAACACCAGGGTGTCACAACAGGGGGTTCAACACACCACTGTTTTATGTGCCCTGAACCTTAACGCAGCCCAGACAAATACAGGAAATTAAAGAGACACACAAGTTAAGTAACTTCAAAATAAAACAGGAAATAACAGAAAGTCCAGACAAAACATGCCAAGAAGTCAATTGTGCGGTTCATATGAGAAAAGTGACTCAAGAATCACGCTTGCTGAAAGGGTAAAAGTTTTAACCACCAACGTTTTAAAGGCAATCTAGAATAAGCCCCAAAACAAAAAGGTCAACCTCATTTCAGTATAGGAAATAGCTGCCTACTCTCAGCGTGGTAGGTTAGAGTTTGTATATCACCAGAAATGTGAAGTCCAACTGTGTAACTTATAGTCAGTTTTGGGTTTGGGCCAGAGACTAACAAAATGTGCCTAACAAAATAGGAAAGGTGCCAAACGGTTGCCTTTATAGGTACAAGTGACTTGAAATTACAGAGGAAACAGAAACAGCCATTGCCCTCCCAGACTATTTTACATAACAATATGAAAGGCTGTATAACTATTGACATTCACCAGCTTCATGGAGGATATCAGTTGCTGGTGAATGCAGTCTCACAATGCAGGACAGTGGGATAAAGAGACGGTATGATACATTTATAAATACATATACATGTTTATTTGGGTTGTGTGTGTGAGAGAGATAATTCAGTAGTCACCCCTATTAGTTTGCAGATTGGAGATGCCTATGAGGATTCTGTGCTGTGATTTAATTAAAATGCTTTCAGAGCATGCAAGCTAATTACGGATCTTCCTTAGGGACAGTTGATGTGTCAGTGCACTGGAGTCAGGTGTCTCAAGACCAGACTCCATTTTGCATCACAGCGAGTTTTAATTGTCCAGACCATGGCCAAACAGACTTGATGGCTTACAGTAATGGCTTAATGGAGAAACCCACCATTAGTCTGTGGCATTGAGCTACAACTATCTTCGTCTCTGCCCTCGCTGTGCCCATGTGGAAAAGAGAGTGGGCAGACATGACGGTCCGGAGGTGGAGAAGTGGTGAGGTCTCCTCATCCTATAACTGGTGGTCGGTGCACAGGTCACTGTGTATATCCAAGAATCAACAGAACTCACTTCACAGAGCTGGGGTCTCATTGATCACCGTTGCGTACGCACAAAACGGGGCCTGAAACGTGCGTACGCCACTTCTCACGCAAACGTTGGGATTTATAAAAACAAACTTGACGGGAAAATTCGCGTATTTCCACGCAAACTCTGACCCATGCGTACGAACGTTTTGGAGACGGGAAAGTGGCGACACAGATGTGAGGTGGTGAACTGAAGCCAGATTATTGATCCAATTCATCATTTACATTAAAACCAACAGCTTAGTTTTGATCGCGCAACATTTCTGTCCCACACGAACCTTTTAATTAAGACATATATAAATCAATTTACAGCAAATTACGTTTAGATTCCATTTAACAGCGGAGTTACGGAGCAGAGTCATTAATAGGTTTTAATAATATCTTCTAACACTGTGCGTGTATCATCAGATCACTGCAGTGAACGGGACTGAGCCGTCAGGCGCACAGAGCGACCTGGAGATCACTGACAAGAAATGAAGACACTTTCCAAATAATATCCCAGAGTGGAGGTGAGGATCCACTGATGTGAGGGAATCAGTCCGATGCACTAAATAAATAAATACTGCCGTGACACTGGTGCGTGATGCTGCGTGATGTGTGCACGCGAATGGAAGGATGAGGAAGAATAGAGGGTTCAGCGATTGTCTGATCAGCTGATATAGATTCTATTGATCTGTGATCTGTGATCTTTTTTTTACTTCAGGCTCCGTTCTTTCTATCGTCTTCACTCTCACTCCCCGTATTATCCACAGCAGCAGCAGAGTATCAGTGTATTTTCTTTATTAGTGACATCACTGCTGTCCCATGAATCGCTCTTCACCCCCACCTCACTAACAAACACCTCAACGTCAGTGTCAGAAAGTTTCGCTTCCTCTTCTCATCGCTTGATGCCGTGACTCCGTCAGGACTCACGGTGGAAACCCATTGGTCAGCAGCATAATTTAATATTCATGACGTGCTTTGCATTGACCATTTATGGTTGAAAGTGGGCGTGTGGAGGGCGGATTTGAAGGCAGATCCACGTACGAACGTTTCCAGGTGGACTGTGATTTATAAAGCGAACATTGCGTTCAGGTGTGCGTGCGCACGGTTTTATAAATCGGAATTTCCTTTGGTGTACGCCATTTCCGGCTTTTGGGCGTACGTACACTTTTAGTATGAATCCTACGCAATGTTTGATAAATGAGACCCCTGGAATGACAGTGTTAGCGGGGATTATCGGTGAATCTGGCACACATCAAAGTCACAATCCGAATGGTTCCTTTCTCGTGCAACTTCTCCACATAAATTAGTAAAGCAATTAAATCTATAGCCAGTATTTATTCACTAGCACTTGGCAGGTGGCTGGCATTTCTTTCCCACTCGGCTTACTGAAAGTATCTGTGACTACTCAGCCAAAAGCCTGAGTGGATTGGAGGCTGCAGTATCTGCTCCAGACTGAGTCATCACAGGGGTCACGGTTGAGTCAGGGCCTGTGATCATAGACTTTGGGTTAGGTTGCTCATCTAGTGGCTGATGGGGACTGTGATGATTGATCCACTCAGAGTGTATTGATCAGCTGAGACAGAGTTATGGTCTCTTCCCACTCCGATTCACTCCGTCTTTCTCTTGCTCCCTCTCTCCTCTCCGCTCCCCGAGGACTGAACTGATGGGAAGTCTACTCTACTGTGTCCAGCTATTGACAGAGCCCTTGCCTTGAGACAGCTGTCTCAGTCTGTGTGTGAAAATAACAGTTTGTCTACCTACGTGTCAACCTGTCTCATAATGCCACAACAATACAGTGCACTATACAATAACATTAGCACCTATGATGCATATCTGGTGTTACAGGTGTTCAAATGATATTGGTGAGAACGTTTTTGTCTTCATCATTGTGAATGTTGGCAACCATAATGAAAAGGAAATGTTTACAAAAATAGATGAGAAAATCAAAAATCTGTATATCAGTATCCCTAAGTATTCCTACAAAAAAATCTTAACACAACGTTAATTGTATCTAATGATATGCTGCGCTTTTTGTTTGCTTGAGGACTTGGACAGAACCCATGGCTCATGTCACTCACCATCACTGGAATACACATGGGCTCGTGTTTCCCAAAAAAGCTTTTAAAATACTTGTTACTGTCCATTGGCTGCAACCACTTAAAGGGAACATACGACTTGTTAACAAGATGTTATAGTTCTACATATATTGAATACTACATTACAGATATCATTAAATTTAAGCAGATTAAATGCCACTTGAGAGTATAACCTATTGATCCCCATGTGAGAGAAAGATGCATAATGAAAGATTGATTTAAAAACCAAAGAATCACTCAATTAAACAGCATGTGAGGTTCAGTTAGCGTTGCTAGTGCTGTAACCACGCCCAAGAAGTTGGGTAGAACTAGAACTAGCACCAGCCAATCAAATCGTGTTTTAACAAACACTAACCAAACAAATCACGTTATTGCGAAAGAGGAGGCGCTGGCAGCTGGTGAACCTGGTTTGTGTTCATCTGGTCGTGTACGTCTTTGTATTTACAGCTAGCATGGCACATTAGCACAGAAGCTCTGTTGGGTGTCCCAAGCATGAAACTGTGATTGTTGTTGTTGTTGACCACACATCAGGCACACTCACCATCAAGTGTTTACGCAACGCATATGTTTGTCCTGCGTAAGTGATGGACAAGAAAGGACAATATTGTTTCCGTCTATGATGTGACCCAGATTAACTAATGTTTTTTTCATTGCTGCATCTGCATGGTAAATATACCACTCATGCAAAATAAGAGAAGAGAATTGAAGAGAGGGGTTGTGACAGAGTATTTGCACGCTTCTCATGGGAGGATTATTTAATTGCGATATATTTACATCTGTACTATACAATTTTATTTACATCTCCATTTATTTCACCCTCTCTCTTCCCTACTAAACTAAATCAAGTTGCCAATCAGTAGGGCTGCCTTATGAGTCATCATTGCATGTGAATATACATGAATATCGAGTGTTGTTTATTTATTTCACCATCTGAATAGACTGCACAGACACGAAGAGCCAGCTTTACACTGTGTTATTCTCAATAGTTTTCTGCATTTGAGTAAAAACAACAAATAAAAAGACAACACATATACTGTCAGAGTAAAATCTAGGACAGTTTAGTATCACTGTACTGCAAGTTGAAGGAATAATGCAGTTTAGACAAGGGTGGAGAGAGCGAGAAAAAACGACTGAATGAAAGGGTGAAGAAAAAAGAAACAATCCTTTTATTACAGTAGAAGTTTAGCTGTCTAAATCACAGTTTTTTGGTTGAAAATAGAGTCAGCAGTTGTATTACATTAAGTTTACAGCTCCACTTTTTCTTTGTGCAATTCGGAATTACAATTCTCTCCTAATTTGTTGGAAGAGAGAATTTAAATATCAACATTGTCTGCAGTTCTTGTCCTGGAGAATAATGCTGAATATTCATGAGCAGGGACAGTGGCTACATCTTTAATTGTATATACATTATATATATTTGTGGAATCTATCTCCTCTTTTTTATAGAGGAAGTGGCTGATATCAAGAAGACCTACCAATGGCTGAAGAACGCTGGACTGACCGACAGCACAGAAGCGTTAATCATGGCAGGACTGGAAAAGGCCCTACGAACAAGAGCCTTAGAGGACAGGGTTTACCACATCAGACAAGACCCAAGGTGCAGACTGTGCAAAGACGCCCCTGAGACAGTCCAGCATAGCTGGAACAGCGTATATGGAAAGGCACAACCAAGTAGCCGGAATAGTGTACAGGAACATCTACACCCAGTATAGATTAAAAGTGCACAAATCCCAGATTTCAGATTTCAGACTGACAGACAACAACTGGCTAACCAACCGGACGTAGTGGTGATCGATAAACAGCAGAAGAAGGCAGTAATAGTAGATGTGGCAATACCAGCTGACAGCAACAACAGAAAGAAGGAACAGGAAAAGATTGAAAAGGGGTTGAAAGAAAAGCTGGAAGAAATGTGGAAGGTCAAGACTAATGTGATCCCCGTGGTAATAGGAGCACTGGGGGCTGTTGATTCCAGGATCAACATCTGAAGCTTCAGTCCAGAGCAGCTAAGATACTGCGCAGAACCCTCAAACTCCCAGGGCTCTGGTAGAGGACCCCAGCTTGAGAAAGACAATGCCACCCCCCCAAATAGGGGGGTGAGAGGGAGTTTTTTTTTTTTTTATTGTATTATTTGTTATGATTTCCCTTGAAGCATAGATTGTGATATTGTTATGATATCAGACTGTCATGCTTTTTAGCACATGAAATAGCTTTTGTTTTTTAAATCATTGAACATGAACATGATATATATTAAATGTAATACTTGATTCCTCCTGGACCATTATACTCTATTATAACCATAATAACTAATATTTTTTATTTTTTATGCATTTAAACTGTTGTTTTTGAATATTTAAACTTACACCTACTAAAAAGCAAATGGAAAACACATCGCCTATGTAATTCATTAACATTGCTGTCCACTGGGTGGTTTTGAGGATAGGAATGTAGAATGTGTGAAAGTGGAAGTGTTCTCTGCCTTTACTACATGATGTGATCATTCATGCTATCTAGTATTTGTTGGGATGGGACTGAGCGCAGAGTCTGTGTCAGATGAAGGTGATATTTGTGTGTGAGGTAGAGAGCGACAGAAAGAGACAGATGAACAGCGTTGCTGCAGAGGGTATACAGTGAGGGCCCGGGTGATAAATACCTCCATTTTATTACATTGGACCTGAGCCCTGGAACGTACAGTGGAGGCTCAGATTGATTTCGCTTTGATGCTCTGCAACTTGGCAAACTTCCTCTCAGTGACGAGAATATTAATTACGTCCTTCCTTTGCTTCCTAATGTGAAGCTCCTCCGACTGAAGACAACTTCCGAGGTGCATGTGTTGTCAAGACAGAATTGCTTTCATCCGTACTACATTTGTTCTTCTGCAGAACTCTGTTCACACCTCAGGGAAAATCAGCTCCTACATATGATTCACATTGTTTATAGCACAAATTAGTTATACAGTAACGACCCAACAGGGGGTGTGATGTCATCTGCTTTTGATCTGGTTAAATCAATTGACCGAACTTGACAAGGACTGAAAGATTTTATTGCAGATTGCCAAAGTAACCACTGAGCTGGCTAAAGGCTAATTCTAACTTCCTGGATTATTCCAAGTGACAGGATGAATAAAGTTAAAGGTTCAGTGTGTGTAATGTATCGATGAAGTTGCATGTTGCAGCTGAACACCCCTCACATCACCCCTCCCCTTCCAAACATGAAAGAGAACCTGTGGTAGCCTCCAGTTGTCATAAAACCTCAAAAGGTGTTTAGTTTGTCCAGTTTGGTCTACTGTAAAAAACCTGGCGGCCGCCGTAGAGAGGACCTGCTCTGGATTTAAATAAAGAAATTAAATATAAAAGGCCCATTAGAGGGTAACGAAAACAACAATTCATACAATTTAGATGAAACGCACTAGTGAAAACATCACACGGATAATTTTCTATTTAATTTCTGCCAATAGATCCCTTTCACCTAAATCTTACACACCGGTGGCACTTCATGTGTTGATATAAATATGTAAAGAAATCTATAATTTATCAATAATTTATCTGTCCAGCTAGTTTTCAAGCAAGAATGCAGAATGTTTACAGCTTCTCAAATTCGCTGCTTTAATACATGATAGTAAAGTGAATATCTTCAGGGTTCGGACTTTTATTGTGAATAAACAAGAATAACAAGGACACAGCCTCGGGCTATGAAAAGGAGTGAATTTCACTTATTTCGCATTTACACTGTTTTTCATATAACAAATACATGTACCTGTGCCTAAATCATAAAAACTTGTGTGGTGAGTAGGACTGTGATCATACATTTTATTCTGTGTGAAAAAAAAGATCAACCAACATCTAAAAGTAAAGTTAAAATGTCAATGGAATCAGACCATAGACAAAGGCTGTGTGTCTGTGGTGTGCGCAAGTGTGTGTCAGTGTATAAGTGTTTTTGTTGGTGTCAGGCTGTCAGAAAGGCCTCTCAAAGGTTGAGAGGCCTGAGGTTCTGTGGCATGACCAGGTGTCACTGTGCCAGAAGTCTGTCTGCACACTGTGTAGAATCTCAACAAGCCTGGACAAACTCAGACACACAAAGCCACACGTGCACACACACACGCACACACACTCACACACGCTCAAACACACACATAGAGAGAAAGAGAAAGAGAAAGACACACACATCTCGATTGCACAGGCATCAAATCACATACACACGGGCATTAATGCAGATATACAAATTCTGAGAGACACACGCACACAGTCATCATGTGTCCCAATGTGTAGCACAGGCATCACATACACACACACACACACAAGACACATTTAGCGGTCCAGGATTAGTCCTGCTCCCCTCCCCCGACTTCCAGCACATTGTGATAACGTAGTCAGAGGTTTTTCTCAGCTCTCGTTTTCTGCCTCTGATTGATGGAGGAGTGAACGAGAGTCAGATTTAGCTCTCCCATCGGCTGCCAAGAGGGCTGCGAGACGTTTACTCACACACTCAGGAAGCTAGGGAATACAAGGAGCCACGCTTATATGCATACATGTAAAGAGATGGACACGATGACAGATCGTGTCGCGTAAGTGAGGATACTCCCACACAACCACACTAAGGATTAGTATATGAGGCGGATGACAGAGAGAAAGAAGGATCAAACGAGGACATAGGAGGAACGAGGCTTGACGTATACAGTCCATAGGTGTATTTCTATTTTCACGTGTGTACAGAATATATGCATGTTTTCTCTAAGAGGTGTATTCCTGTCTTACAGTGTTTGCATCACAGGAAAAGCAGCATGACTATAACAGTGCTTGAGGCGGCCGGCCACAGATTACAGTAAACCCTGTGTGTGTTGGTGGTGTGTATGTGTGTATGTATGTGTGTGTATAAGCCTTCGAGCATGTCCATGTGCATGTGTACAGTGCAGTAGGCTGTGCTGCTGAACGTGTGTGTCACATGTGTTTGTAGATCTTCCCATAAATCCACAGTTTGTAGGTTGGAGTTACTCAACATCTCCCACTTGTAGAGGGATGGTGGGATTAATGTCCCAGGATTATTTCTCCTTTAGGTCTTTGTGTGAGTGTTTGATACGTAGACGCTGGTGGGCTGACATGTACCATGCCGTGTTCTTTGTTAGGTGATTGTATCGATTACCATGCTCTACAAATGTGTCCTATTTTAGAAGCCTGACTTGCTTCTTTTAGCTGGGGATATGACGCACTGGTGGATTAGGTAAATGCCGGTCATGGAGAAATATCTCAGTTGCTCACTTAAACAACTGGATATTCCAGGTACACATTACACATACTATTTGAATATACAATAACCTATAACATGTTTTTATACAGTTAAAAGTATGTGTGACACTTAGGATTACACAAACCCTGTCCTTGAGGATGTGGATTAAGGGGCTACTAATGTGATTTAGTATTGAAAAAAAAAATGGCCAGAAAATAATAAAAAATAATAACTGTGAAACCAGTTTGTTATATGGCCTCCTACACTCCCCATAATGCATTACTTATTCAGTGTTACAATCTGTGGAGTCTACAAGACAAAACAGGACAGGTTGGTCGAAAAAAACCTGACAAACATTATTCAATTTATGAAAACCTTGACATATCAGTAACCTCTAGGGTGGTTTGGTGAACTTTATTTAAAAAGGTCTGTATTTATATAGTGATTTTCTAGTTTTTCTTCAACACGCTTCTACACACAGCGCTTTTTCTGTCACACACCATTCACTCACTGCATCAAATGACCATCAAATTCGAATCGGTTCGAATGTGTCCCTTGAACATTTGCACCATATTTGAAGAAATTCCCTCAAGGAGTTCTTCATATATCAAGTTCACAAAAAACAGGAAGTCTTTTGAGCACAAAAATCTGATCAGTTCATCCTTGAGTCCAATTGAATATTTTTACCAAATATGAAAAATTCCCTCAAGGTGTTCTTGAGATACTGTGTTCACAAGGCAAAGAATGTGCTTTGTGAGGACACAGGGACCTTCACCTTTGACCACCAAATTCTATTCAGTTCATACGTGAGTCTAAGTGGACAATGAACAAATGTGCGTTTGTTCATATGGACAACCACAACAACATAATTTCTCAGGCGTAACATTTTTTATCTCTTTAGTTGCCAGTTGTTCCGCAATGTCCGATGCCACCGGGAAGTTGCTTTTCAGCATTCTTTATTATATCAAAAATAAACTCACAATAGTCAAGCAGTTTCTGCTGGCGTCCAGCTTTGCAGCTCCGCTCTGTCTCTCATGAAGTCTCTCATGAAGTCTCCGCCCCTGGCAGCTCTCCTGCTGCCTTTTGAATCCAGGGAGAGTCAATTGGCCAACTATAGTCTCAGCTGCGCCAATCTGCTCTCCCTAGTTCACATGGAGGTGCTCGCTGAGCCACGTCCACAGTTGCTGTGCAGGTCGAGTGGGGTTTTGGAGCCTTTTCACTCAAACATATGCTCGCTGCGTCTGATGATAACCAAAACTCTAAAGCTACAGGTCAAACAACTAAACTTTGAGCTGAAACTCAAAAGAAGCTCAATAAAGCTGAGGAGAGCTGTAGATCTGGGTAATAATTCAAATCATTGTAGAAATATTGACAATGGCTGCTTTGATTTCAAAAAGCTTCCATGCCACACAGGACATTATACAATTGCTGTCGTTGATTCTACAGTATTCCCCACAACTTATTAATTGATCTTGATGAGTGAAATTGCCAACGTGTCTCTTTAAATATATATGACAATTGTTAATATAAATTAAGGAATGAGTTAGAAATGGATGATGACACTACACAGCCACTGAGCTACACAAGGTTGAGTTTCTTTGAGTCTTTCTTCTGTTGTACATATTTTCTTTATTTAATATCAAAGAAAATGTGTTTTATCAAGAGAGATTTTTGGAGCTCATTTGCTGTTAGTAAGAGTGGAAGATTTTTAAAGTTGTTGGTGCAGTGGGCAAATAAATTGCCATTTTCTCTCTTTCTCCCCTGTATATTGTCAGTTGTTGTGCATATTATAATTTATTTTACAGACTGTGCCCAAACAGTCAAATTGTTATCTCACTTAGAGGCCTCATGTCTTTCTTAGCATTCCAAATCCCACAAGCTATTGCTTCAAAGCAAAGTAATGAATTTCTGACAGTGGCACCTGTTTCAGGCTTTGAGAGAATCCTCTCTTTCGAATGAACCTAAAGCTGTAAATCCTTCACACATGCACTTCCTCTCTGAGTCTCTCGGTGAATCAAAAACCCAGATTGATAGCCTTTGTGTTATTATTGATACTTTACAAGGAATAGTCACTTCCTCTTCACATTGATCTAGTGAGTCATATATGTGAATGCATGTGTGTGTGTGTGTGTGTGTGTGTGTGTGTGTGTGTGTGTGTGTGTGTGTGTGTGTGTGTGTGTGTGTGTGTGCGTGCGTGTGTCCTCAATGTGTGACTGTGTAATTAATTTTGTACACTTATTTCAGAGACTCAAACTAATGTTTAATCATAAGGTATTTAACTAGTTGATCCAGTTCTGCATTTCACTGCACAGTCCACCTTTACCTAACTGTAAAGCAGTAGTGCTGCTCTCCTGTAAATGGTGGTTTTAATGGCTGACAAATACCTTGGGCTGTCAACACCAGTGGCAAACTGTATGTTTACTATTTGCAATGCCATTTTCGGGCATTTAACAATGCCAGATGTGAGATGTCATAGTCTGTAAATATATTTCTCCTTACATTTACCTCTAAAGGACCATAAATGCTTTCAACAATTACATAACTTACAAAACTACATGCATCTATTAGGTTGTTACTCTGCCCAGGGCCATAGACATGGCCGCTTATGCCTCTGAAGAGAATTGCGTTATCACAACCTCCCCCTACATGTTTGTTATTGTCAGAAACAACCATGTCTATGCAACGGACACGTGGAAGTATGTGGGCTGTGACAGTTACAGCATTAAAAGGATGTATCTATTTTTGTATGTAAAAGCAGCATAAATTAGCCTTGAGAGGTTGTCATGGAAGGTTTTTCTTTTCTACTCTACAGTCCACAGGAATTTAACATTAGATAACTCTCATAGGACATGAACACATCTCTTGAGAACTTGAACAGTCTGCTGCTGTTACCACAGCTAAGTACCAGATCCAGTGCTGTACCAACTGCTAGATCCAAGAGGGGGGAATATTTAAATTTTGCATATATTATGCTTGTGTGTTGATTTAAATGACTTTTGAGCTCGTTGTTGTTTTGTGGGATGCAGAATTACCATCCTTGTCATTGAGGATTAGAGGTTTTTAACTTGAAGTGCCAACGGCTTTAACATTAACAGTCTTATGGTTGGAAGTCCCACCAAAGTCAAGCTGAAAGTCAGATACTGGGCCAAGGGTCAACTATCGATTTTTAAGGAAAGGCAACACTGGAAGGGCCCGAAGGAGGGTGGCAAACGTCAATATTGGTGTTTTGTGTCTTTTTAAATAAATCTGTCAGCTATATTTACCACAGCAATTTCTTTCATCAAGTATAAGACAACCTTTAGTTTCAAACTTTGTATGATAGTAAAGAGATATATACTTATGCCAAATATTAAATAACAAAGACAGATAATTATTGTGTTTATGGTATAATGATGGCTATCATAGCCATGATAGCTTGACAGTGTTGTTAACCTACACTTGAACCTGACAGCAGTCTGAGGATCTCACTGAGCAGTATGTTTCCCAGTTGGATTATCTAAACAATCCAAAGTAACGCTAGTAGTTTTCATTGACCTCCAACACCAGTTAGATTAGATTGGATTCCTTTAATGGTCATTTTTATGTAGGCACATGAAACAACATATGGCAAATTAAACAGACATATCAATTTTATGCAACACAATTTTAAATAGTAAGTAAATAAATGAGTATAAGAAAATAAAAGCTTACTAAAAGTGCTCAGCAACTAAGTATTTTGTGTGCCGCAGAGGCTTCCGCACACATTGGTCGCGTTGTCATGATGTCCATGGAAATTGCCGTATTTAATAATAAGCTATGGCTAATCTTGACACTACAATAACAATGACTATGAATTCTCAAATAAGCATGCTGGGCCAAAAGGTGGCGATAAAGTCTACATCAACGATCTGTCAAATACCAGAAGAGAACGCTGTGATCCAAACGACAGTGTGCAAGCACAAAGTAAGTGGTGACAGTGCTTCCCCAAAAGCTCCGTTCTACATGTACAGTACGGAGACACGGAATCCGGAGGTTTTAAAAATCACCACTTTGGAAGGTGTTTGTAAGAATCAGTTTTAGTGACTGAAATTCCATTTGCATGTGAACAAGAGGCTCGAACACAAAGAAAACAGTTTGTTTGGCAAAATATACAAATTAGTATGTATGTGATTTCTCATCAGAACAATAAGAACAACATTTGCTGTGTTTGATTAGTGTCATTGTCACTGATGATCCTATAGGCTACATGTCATTGTTTATTGTTGATGTAAGGTATTAGTGTAGGTTGGTGTAATTCTAGTTCGTCTGTGCTTTACAAATTACACCTATTCATCACATGCTTGTGTTTCTGCTGCATGACACTGTGGTTCCCAGCTGTGCATGCGAGTGTGTGTGTGTGTGTGTGTGTGTACGAGTGTGATTGCATTGGAACTCGTGTCTGTGGCCTACACCCTTGGTCACGCCGTCGAGGATGGGATGTCACAAGACATTACATCACTCCTCATCTCCTTGAATCTCCTTCCATCCAGTTGAGGATGTGTGGGCGGCAATAATGAGGAAAGAAAATGCCACCTCTAACCAGGAACATGCCCGGGGCACAGTGATGTCTCACGATGGAGACTTGACCCCAGAAGAGTCGGCTTCTCACCTCACACACGCTTACAGTAATTCAGAAGGGACTCATTTTTCCGCCGTCACTTGCATCAGATCTTTCACAGGCAGGGAATTGAAATTGCAATCCATGCAAATCGGTGACTGCCATGGTGACAGCAGGTAAACTGGTGTTTGGCACTTGTTGTCAAAGCAGGTAAGTAGGAAGAATAGAGCCTTTTGTTCATGAAAGCAACCCAGAGAGCAGTGGGGTTGCTTGGCAATGGCTACTCATTGAGAGATACAATGGACATAACCAAGCTCGTTGTTACAAACTTGTGTTTTTACACTTTTTTAAACACTTTTTTGTTTGAATTAAACAAAGAAAGATACAACATGTTAATCAGTGACCTTTAGACTTGTAGTTGGCAGATTTTGTCGCCTTTGGACAGAGGACATAAGGATCGGATCTTCATCCATGGAGTCTGACATGTTGCAACACCTTTATTCTAGTAGCCCACAGACCAACACGGGCTCTGGAGAGGTCCTTTTGCATTTTTATGTTACCTGAAGGCCAACGTATGTTCTCTTCCATGCTTGGAACGGCAGAGTTATGCAAGGGGAGATCACGTAGATTTGATAATTTCAATATTATTATTATTTTTTTTCTCATTTCTACGACATTTCATTTGCCGTGTTAGATACATCATCAACACACACCCAAACTTTTCATTCTGCTCACGGAATGACAAGTCAGGCTGGAGGACGTAACATAACATTTTAATTACACACTTTTTATACTTTGTGCGGCTTATACTCCAACTTTGCCAACTACAAAATCCAATTATATTGTTCTTTGCATAAAAGCAATTAGCACAAATCGTGGGGCACCTCACCACTACATGTACCTTCATCATCTCCACCCTGTTCTGTTACTGATTCTTCTTAATATTTAGCCTGATAGAATCGCGTCTTTGAAGAGTTCACACATAACGATATGATCGAACCCTGAGTTGGCATTGAGCTTGGGCTTTTTCTCACTGACTTCTGAAACTAGGGTTACAATTCGTACAGTGTGAGCTATAAGGTTTGATTAAATTTAAACCTGCATAAATTATTTTTGGCTAATTGGAAGCAGAGACAGGCTGTAAACACAACATAGACAAAATTTCCTTTTTTAATATAAGTTCTCGTGTTGGTGATTCAACACATTTAGCACATTAAAGGGTAATTTGTGACATTTCATAAACTTGATGATGATGTGTTGATCCCATTCAAATTACCTTTCTTTTACTTTTGCTCATGCACATCAAGTTTGTCTCCAATTTCTTAACAGCAATAAGAAAAGGCAATATTCATGCAATATGAATTTCATTATTCTTTATAAAACTGCACAGAACCCATAAAGTGAAACCCGTCGTGAAATGATTATGGGACTATGATAAGACAGTCTATTCATTTTAATATCTTAGCAAGTAATGATTTGATGCCCCTTAGACTTTTTACTCACAGTAATAGATGTGGCACAGTTTTTACATATTTTAAATATATAATCTTCAATCTTTTAATCCTGTAACATTTACAAGACATTCTCGGATTTATCTGTCATCCTGCCAACACCTGTTACACCTGGCTCATCATCCATTGCTTTGTCAGGTGATAAGTTATGACATGGACCATCAGGTAGATAAATACCACGCACAACTACATGGGTTTTGATTTATTGAATCCACAGGAGTGTGTTTAAAGTTAGTGAAGGGCTGAAATGATAGAAGTGAGGAACATTAGATGTTGAGTGAATCAAAGGGGCGGTATTATTATGTTAATGTAAATTATAACATGGATACTGTTACGGCTGTAACCGTCCCCTGTCCATGTTAGTGTGTATTGTGTCTCTCTGTGTCCGGTGGAAGCCTGGCAGATGCTCCTCCTCCTTCCTGGCTGGAGTGGGAGACAAGGATCCGGATTGGAGCGGCATCAACCCCAAGCCTCCAATCATCATGAATCACTTAAGGCTGGCAGTATAAATTCTGTCCAGCTGGTCAGCCGTGGCGGCTGTAGTTGTGTGTGAACAGCTAGCCACTTTAGCTCTGTATTTATACTACGCCCGCTGTTGTTGTGAGACACTTGTTTCTGTTGCCTGAGAGTCAGGCCAGACTCAGAATTGTTTGTTTAAAGCTTGCATGTTAAGAGACATTAGGAGCGGGGAGCTATTTTTGTTCGTCTCTTGATTTGAACCAGTTGTCTTGTTTAGGTTGTTTGTGCAGCTCTTGTTAAGAGTCCTCATTTTGTTACATAATGTGTCTTTGATTTGAAATAGCACCCATCGGTTTGTTTTTCTGTTAGTTCACTACCTGTGTTGTGATTACAATCCTTAAACCAAATATTATAACAAAATAAACTTTATAACCAAAATCCACCTCATCCCTGACAAGCCGGGTCGTAACAGATACCATAATTCAGATTTTAAGATGTTGATGTCAGTCACTTTGAATCTTTTAAAGTGAAACAAATAACTAAGTGATACTGCTGCATGTGCGGTACAGCATGTACAGCGACGGCGGGACAGTGATGATAATGGTGACAGTGATAGTGGTGTTAGCAGCCGTGATGCCTCGTCAGGAGCAGGTCAGTGTCAGTTTTAAGCTGATCCACAAAGATTGGAAATCCAGCCTGACCTAATCTGACCCGTTAACAGGAAATGGATTTTCCATAATCGAAATTCCTCTGAACTAAACCCAGGGACTGAGACTCATTGCCAGGCTTGTCTGAGTGCGCTCACAGCGAGGCTTGATCCAGCCGCACCAATCTGATCCACCCTGTCATGCTTTGAAACCCATTTCTGAAGAGATGCTTCGAAGTGTCTCACTGTTTCCTTGGTAACAGCATTGCCTGCACTGTCGGGACTGGTTGTGATGTTAATGGACCAACTCTCAAAAAACATGAGCAAGCTGGAAGCACAATCTTCTTACTACTGACCAAGTTAAAAGTTTACTGGTTCTGGAAGGTCAACTACACTATGTGTTTGTACTTTCTTTCATAGTACCAACAGGTGGAACAGGTGGACATGGATGCTTTATAGTGACCGCAATTAAAAGCCTACTGCAATTGACTATTTATTGTAAAGCTGAAAAACAAATTTATATACAAACAGTAACAATGACACCATTATCCTTACTGGAAAACCCATATTCCCATATGTTAACTAAAGTCTAAACTAAAGTGTTTCAAGGTGTGAAACGTACAATTAAATACATTTTGTTTGAATTATTTACTGATTTTCTCTAATGCCAAACCGGATGCGAATTTCCGCGCTGTCACTCACATGAGTTTGGCCGCAGGACCACTTGTGTTCAAATAGAATAGATTTTTCACTTTGTGTCTTCTCATAGGGTATTGAAAAGCTTTTGTTTTCCTGCAGTTATAAAGTTATTTCTTAGTTTCTTTCTTTGACTTCTACTAGACAGCCGAGTTCGAGCACCACGTTTGCAGAGCAGGAGCAGTAGCCTCAGTGCTCAGTGTGTACACAGGAGGTGTACACAAAGAATATCACTGCAGTCGCCAGTAGATATGGAACAACAAAATAAGATCTTTTCACAGAAAACAAATATGTAGCCTGTGAAGATTTGACTGATTCGTTCAGTGACGTGTTTGTGATTTGCACAAATATGTAAATTAACAACGTATCTTCATTACATGAATAGAAAATGTAAAATAGTCACATTATACTTTTGACACATATAAATTCTTCCTTGACCCATACCACATGCTTCCACCAAGTTTGGTAGTAATCCGTCCAGTAGTTTTTGTGCAATACTGCAAACTAACAGACGACAAAATGGAGATGAAAACCTCTGAGGTAAAAACAGTAGGTAAACAGTTGTTGACTGTTGTTGATTCAACAGCATCACATGATTCCGCCTTTACCCCTAACAAGAGTCATATTGTTAATTAAGGTGGATAAAAAAATGGAGACAGCTACAACCGCTCCTTGTCAGGAAAATGGAGACTTACAGTAAGTTTTGTCGGCATCGGAGCAAATTACATATGCAGAGCAGAGGGAGATAAGACAATCATATTCAAATGATCAAGGAATGTTACAATATTCATTCCTGTGATCTGCTGGATCTCATCTTCTGCAGTCCTGCCTTCATCATTGGAAGCTGCTCATCCATATTCCACTTTCTGAAGTGGCTCAGTTTCAGGCCCGGATGATAATGTGCGAGATTTATAGCGATTACTTTAAAAAGAGGAAAGGAAAAACGTGCCAAACAGGTGTCATTGCCCATTTTTTTTGCAAATCATCTGTGGATGTGAGCTTGATTTTTTTCACCTCCATCGATCAAACAGCAGCCCTGCAGCTGCAGACGTGGTAATATCTGTTTATCGCAGCATCTTGTCATCCAGGGGCTGTTAGTGAGTTGGAGATGCAAGGCTTATCTAACCTCCAGAAGACATGGCAGGCAGCAGCCTGTTCCACGGTCGGCTGCTGCAAAACTGTCAAGCTAGTAAAAGGTTTTGCACCAAACTCATTTCCACCATCCTACCTCACCCTTACCTCTCAACTACTTTCCCACTTCTCTTTTATGGCCTCAAAGCCAACAGAGTGTGAAGGTGTTACAGATCCTGGATATCTTGGAAAGATGTTGGTCTGCATGCAGCTCGCTATCTTAATGTCATCTCTCTTTCATTCATATTTTGCAAATAACACGGAAATCAAAACAGGAAAAAGAAGAAAGGATTAACCTGCATCTTCAAACTAGCTTATCACTGTCTGTTTTTACCTTCCCCCTTTTAACTTTCCAGTCTATTTAACAGTATCCGATGGTCGATCAGTGTTGGTGTTGTCAGGGTTGCTGCGCCATTCAGTCAACAGAAGAAATATTTCTACTGCTGCTCAGGTGGGAGTTTCAGTTGATGAAATGTCAGTCGCATAAGAATAGATATTTTTTTCATTTCTGCTCAATGCGTAAACAAAACCAATCATAGTTATGCTAATATATGCACCATTAACAGTGTGGATGCAGTGTGTGAACAACTGAACCACTTCAGAGAAGAGAAAGCTTTCTTGGATGGAAGGTCAAACAGCCAACCGAAAAGTCTGGGTTTCTGTGGAAGTATTAAATATTTATCATTCTCATTTTCTTCTGCTTAAAATCAAACCAGTAACCAAAACTCAGTTTCATGATATCAGGTTTTTTCTGATACTAAATCAGTTGGTACTAAATAAATACTTTAAAAGTTTTTACAGTTACTTCAAATACAACACGTGTAATTGTTTGAAACATTTGTGTTTAATGATCTGTCAAATCTATAGCTGAGGTTTGGTGAAGCTTAGGGCAAGTACACAAATTTTGTTAAAGCTGCGATTACCAGTATTTTAATATTAACAATGTGTATTGCAATTAGCAGCATCCTCCAGAGAAGTGGTTCTTAAGCTGGGTTCGATCGAACCCCAGGGGTTCGTTGAGTCACTCTCCGGGGTTCGGCAGGGGTCAAGACACACACAGTATAGCCCGGTTCGCACTAGCAATGTCGGGCCGTTTTTGTCGGCCATCAAAAAATTGGCAACACACAATTTTTCTTCGCCGTGTTAGATAAATTCAGCCCACTCGTATTATTCGTGACGTCACGCTCCGCTTGGCCATCATTGGCTGCAGCTGATCACGCCACATTGCGTGATCAGGAACTTGGTGCGCTCAGTAGTCGACTTGTGGCTGTTGTGATTGTACGTCATTTGTGATTTTCTTTTAATCTTTCAATCCCTTCATACTAACTATGTCGAGCAAAAAAAGAAAGTGGTTGGACAAATACGTACAATATGGATTCACATGTATAAAGGAACGTGATGGGAGTCAGCGTCCTCAATGCATGATTTGCAATGCCAAGTTGAGCAATTCTAGTCTAGCACCGGCAAAACTAAAGGAACACTTCCTAAAGCTGCATGGAAATACAAGAACACAACGCTCGCTGAATTCAAGGTGAAGAGAGCCAGATTTGATGAAAAGGCTACTCTGCCTGTTCTCGGCTTTGTACCCATCTGAAAGGCAACAGCAAAAGTCACATTGATTTGCAGTAAATATTCATTGAGTTATGTTTTTGTGTGAAATTCATGTTTTGTTGGTTGTGTCCTTTGAACACAGTGATTTTGTGTGCAACTGATGCATGGTTCATTTTGTGCACTAATAAAATATATGCCTATGTTTTGAAGAAATCATATTTTATTTTTCCAATTACGAAGGTTTCGGTGAATGCACTGATGAAGCTTGCAGGGTTCAGTACCTCCAATAAGGTTAAGAACCACTGCTCCAGAGCTCCCTCCATCAGCTGGTTCTGTCCAACGCGTTTAATCTGTTGTGTGTAATGACCACTGTAGCCTCTAGGGGCCACTAGCAGGGCTTGAGGATTTGGGTCTTGTTATGTGTCTGCTCGATGTCCATGTGATCCCAAGATGAAACTTGATCCATTTCTTCCTCCAGTGTTGACTACGAGTGGTTTCAGCGGGGGAGGGGAGCAGAAAGTGCAGAGGCAACAGGAAACCAGAGCAGTGATCTTCCAACCATTTATTTGTGTTTTCTGATTGGAATATCCTTCCTGAAACAGAGAAGCACTATGCTTGGCCATCGGGGATTTGGAAGGAGCGTTAAGGAGGCTGAGGAGATAGGAAGTGGGGGAAGGAGAGCGAAGAGAAGAGTTCATTTCCCGGGGAGCCATGGTAGATGCTATCAGGTTCTGACGAGTGGTCTATGAGAGAAATATTATCACCCTTGTGTTTTTGTCTTCTGTAAACAGTGCGTCTTATCTATCCTCGCCTTCTTTCCTGCATCTGGAAAAGAGAGATGCTTTTTTTTAATTTTATGAGCTGCATTATAAAGCATAATAAATCTGCAGCTGCAGCTGTGTTAGCTTTAACCAAATCACGCTGATTTGTCATAGCATTGTTAAAATTGAATTTTTCAAAACAACTTACAGCAAAACTGCATCTCCCTTGTGTTTGTGCAACTCTGTTCTCTCTCTGTGTCTGTCTCTTTCTCTTTCCTTTACAATTTGTTTTGTTCCCTATGTGCTCCTGCTGTCGGTCTGTGTGTGTGTGTGTGTGTGTGTGTGTGTGTGTGTGTGTGTGTGTGTGTGTGTGTGTGTGTGTGTGTGTGTGTGTGTGTGTGTGTGTGTGTGTGCATGTGAGCTATGGAGTTGCGGAAACAAGATGTGGGCGAGTGTCAGCCCGGATTACACCCATCCGGTCTCATCACTCTGGCACCAACACAACAGGAACTTCTGACGTAATGTAAACAGTCATTCGGCCTAAGGAGGAAGACTGCAGTCATCTTCATCATTATCATGATTCTTATGATCATAATATTCCCACCTCAACGCTGTGGCCCCTTTAGGTCTCTTCAGAAGAATGCAATAACTCTTGACAAGAAAAAGGTACAGGTTTAGTTGACTAGGAAGAGGCCAACACTGAAATTTAAAATCACGTTTATTGTGATATTGAATTTCTGTGTGCCGTGTCCTCGCAGAGCATTCCGTGTCTCATGTGAAACCACAGATAAACAATATACAATGCAGTTATGCCCAACTGTCACTTTTATTGCATTTTCAACTCCACTGCTGAAATATATGACACGAGCATCAAAGAAAACGAGAAAACTACGAGGTAAATCAGCTCTTGGTTGAGCAACACAAAAGGAACACCATAGATATTTATCATTACCCCTGTCTGTTTGTTTGTCTATCGGCAGGATTACACAAAAACTAGTTCAAGTAACTTGGAAGGAGGACCATGGGCCTAGAAAGAACCCATTATATATTAGAATAAACAAAATACAATCCAGATGTTGGGGTGGAAAACAAAGAGCTTTTTCTATCACTTTTTGTTAACATTATGAAATCTAGATTTTTATTCTTTTTAATTTTTTTTCCATTTTCCCCAGTTTCCCAGGAAATATTTCATGGATCTTGAAAAAGTCAAAATAAAATCATATCTGATATTTCACATCTAATTTTCAGCTGCTGTAGATTTCATGTCATGTAGATCTATCATTATCTCTGCCAAAGAGTTTCCACAAAACATGGAAGAATGGGACGAAGAGTCAAGAAAGAACCCATTAAATTGTGGCGCACATCTGGATGTCAGGGACCATACAAAAAGACAAGGTGTAAAATAGGACATTTTCTCCTTTAATATTGGAAGTGTTCAAAAATTGCTAGCAAGTTACAAAAGTAAAGACATTCTGTGTAACATAAGATAGTAGAGAAGAGCTGCAAAATGAAGGGCACTTACTCAAAAAGAGGTCAAGCAAGCAATAAAGAACACAAGTTTAACTCAATCAAACATAACCAAACTGACCCCATCACAAATGACACAGGGAGCTTATAAAGACATGGACTAGTCCTAGACAAACACAAGGGGGGACTGTACTTACTACTAACATTAATTAACTAACAAACTTAAGATGTGCAATCATAAATACCCTATCAAAAGAAAGCTATCTACAAAGATGTTTTTGTGTTAAGCAAATGATAAAGAAACCATAAAAAGAAAGGATTTGAGAAATCTTAAATCAAAGACCTTTTTCAGTCTTAAATCAAAGACCTTCTTAAGTCTTCAGCTTTCTTTAAAAGGCCATCTTTGCCAGGGGAGCTCAGTGAGACAAACAAAAAGAGAAGTGTTAGCAACAACTCAAAAGACCATGTGACAGAATGTTAACAAAATTGTATGCACCCAAATTACAAACTGAATAAAGAGTGTTACGTTTAAAAATAAAGGACTATGTGTTTCGTCATTATTTGTAAATGTTTGGATGTAAAATGTGATCAGATCTAAATAAATACTAACACTGATGGGCAGCGGCTGATGTGGCCGCCACACTGGACAAAGGGGTTTATCCAGGGAATGTTTAATATTCTCTTTAATATTGCAAGATAGAGCATTTTCCTTTACATTTCCAGGCAATTATTTTATAATACAATGTGGGGTGAGAGAGGACATTGATAATCATTGTGAGATTCCAATGTTTGTTAAATGTTCCATAAAATGAATTTACTTTGAGTCCCTGGGTATGTGTACACAGTGCTGCAAAAATCCCCTTTTCATAGTTTGGTATCGAAATATAATTTTTCACACGCATGTATTTTGAGCTATGGGGACATAGAAAATTACATTCCAATGAAAACAACCTGCAGGCCCACCAAACAGCACAATCAGCAACAGCATGGGCCACTGGGGTGTTAGTTATCAACAACATCCTCAGCATCACTGGGAGTTCTTTCCTCTGCTGATACAGAATATATATATGGCTTGACCCTGGCGATTAAAGCAAGTATTGAGCAATGCTCTCTTCCTTCTTGCTGCACCTCCTCCATAGGTGAGGGTGAAGGAGGAGGAGAGTAATGCTCAACATCAGAGTGAAAGCTAACATTAGTGTCTCTGACTGTATCTCTCCTGGCCAAACATCCTGTTTCATGTGGGAACATCAAACCACAGCAGGAAAATCGTGATCTGAAAACCCTTTCATGAAATCTTGCATGAAATGACGTGTGTTACCTTGTGTGTTACTTAGAAGTTTGAGACATGTGGCTCGCACACAAATATTCAAATGCCCTCATGCAGGTCTGCCCATGCATTTGAATCATGCACGGGTAGAAAACAGAGTTTAGATTCGAGCATTGAAAGGAACAAAACTCAAAGCTCACAGTGGTATTTATTGCTGTGGATGGTTTAAGCAATGGTAAGAAAAAGTCATTAGTATTGATTGCTCTTCTAAGGAGTCAAAGCCACTTTAACTTCAGTCGTCTTTGTTTAATTCCATTCTGTCCCCCTCAGCAGTGGGTGCTCTTTATTGTGACCTCTAATAAGTGATGTCATCAGCCATCACAGCTAGCGGTGGGAGGGCACTCCTCTGGGACATCCCCTTTTCCCGTCATTTGCAGTTAGAGAGGAACTAGGAATGTCCTCTCCCTGGGCCCTGATTACACAGCTTCCTGCATTTGCAGAACTAAAGCCAACCCCATGAGCACTGTAGCTTCTCTCTGCCCGTGTGTGTGTGTGTGTGTGTGTGTGTGTGTGTGTGTGTGTGTGTGTGTGTGTGTGTGTGTGTGTGTGTGTGTGTGTGTGTGTGTGTGTGTGTGTGAGAGAGGGAGCGAGAGAGCTGCATACAGACACATGTACATTATTGTGTAAACCACATGAATATCTTTGCTACCTTGTCAAATAAACATCCACTGCTCTGCTGCTCTAGCCACAAACACACACGCGCACACACACACACACACACTGTCCCCACATATGCCTCATCACATACACCATCTTGCACTCACATCCGAACCAAACTGACAAATTACATGCTTCAGCAGATGGCTTTTGTGCTCCGAATCAGGGTGAACCCCCGCTGTCAACCACGCGAACAAACAACATACACACTGAGTCTGATTTGTTCAAAGTTCAACAGTGGAAGTGTAGTGAGCAGGCAAATTACTGTTTTCTCGAAAAAATCATTGGTAGAAAGGGAGCTGAATGTTATGATTTGTGTTAAGGCTTTACAAATGACTGTGTTTGACCAGTTGTGGTGTGGCAGCTTGTGATTTTCAGTCCGCAGCAGATCTGCTTGCAGATGTGTTACAATGTGTGACCTCAATGAATGGGCTGCAATCTGTTCAAGCAATCCATCATTTCTCCAAATGATATCTGACTGTGCTCCCCCCCACAGGGGGCCAAATGCAATATATAACAGAATGTACTGTTTTGTGCATTTACCGAGACACAAATCTATTTCTTGTTTTGTTAAGAGTAGCAGGCCAGAGGTTCAAAGCAGACAAGGAAAAGTTCCCGTGGAGTTGTTGTGACAAGGAAAATAAATGCACCATGACCAGTATGACGTGCAGTTCAGTCAACGAGGAAGTGTATTCAAATTCACAAGGTTCGATGGTCAGTGCTGGTCTCACAGACAACGTGCTCATCGATGCTGAAGAAGCATCAACAAACATGACAGTCAGTGGGCAAAGCTGAGCCACTGAGCGAGAGCACTGTGCAATTTGTCTGAGTCACTAAGAAAGACTCTGAATGAATGGCTAATATTTTTGTATTTACTAGTTAATGAAGCCGATAACTCATCCTTGTTGGGACCATTATTTGGACTTCATAAAAACACTGTTTTGTACCAACATTCCTTCTAGGTCTAAAAGAAACTCAACAACGATCTTCATCGTTTAGGGGGCTTTCACACCTACCTTGTTTAGTCTGAACCTTCGCACGTTTCAGTTTAATCCAAAACAAAAGAGCAGGTGTGAAAGCTGCCTCAGACGGACTTTCGTCAGCCCAAAAGAGGTGGTCTCCGTCCAGATCAAACTGAACCATGGCTTGGTTTGTCTTCTTTGTAAAAATAATTTTTTGGATTGTTTGGACTTTTGGACAAGTTGCAGGGAGTTGAAATATCGTTAAAATAATTTTTCTGCGGCTCTAACAATTACACATAGCTTCTTAAGAAATGATCTAGGAGCCTCATATTTCCCGTTAAAAAAAAGGGTTGTGCTCTAATGATCCCATCGCGTTCATTCCCCACTTCATTATCTCTGTTTCAGTCTAATGAGTCTCTTCAATAAATTCAACATCAATGGTCCTTTTCCTTTTCACTGGATATGCTGGCCACCAATGTTCGGAGGGGGGAACCTAATACTGTTGTTTTCAATTAAAAAAATGTAAAAATCATTGTCTAACTGGTGTAGTCAGCCATATGCAGTGTGTGTTTAGAAGAAAAAGGTGAGCATATTTAAAAAATACAGCTACTTTACATATGCAAGAAGATGGAGACAAAAGCAAAGAAAATATACTGTGGGTTCATTGACATTGCTTACTTTGAATACTGATTCTGTTCATCAAGACTAGAGTCACAGGTCAGATGCTCTTTAACCCATTAACTCTTCCCCCCTCTTACAATCCACTCCAGATCTTGTCTGCTCTAATGGAGCATCAACAAGCTTTCTGCACGAGAGGATCCTTAGGCTTGATCGCAGAGCTTACTTTGCAAATCAAGAGGTCGTAAGGTGGTGTAAGGCAGCGAAAGGAAGACACTGTTAGACTGATGGTATTGGAAAGCAAGGGGTGACACAAAGTGAAACAGGCATTGAAATTCCCCAGATGGATTCATCCGTGTAAATGCTAAAGCATGGATTAACCCCCTCATATCTTAGGCTCAAAAGACCTTGCAAAAATACACTCATGGGGCTTAAAAGATCAGATTTTCATGCAATTCTAATGAGATGGTTCCAAGCAAAGCATACAAATTAGTATAATTAGAACTATATCAAGTTTATATCAGGATTCTGAAATCACAATACAAGTGATAAAGGACGATAGAACCTCGATACACCAATCCCAGCCCCCCTTCAGTGCAGCCTGGTTCACTTCTACATAGTGACATTTTCTCAATCTTTATAACTGAAAAACAGATATGACAAGCTACTATACTTTATCACGCTCATACACAATTTACATATTTGGAAAAGTACCTCATATGTATTGGGTATGATTCACACTAGTGTTATAAAACTGCGGTTAGGAGTTGGATTACCGTGTCATTATTTTGACATCTAATGTTTACCGCTGCATAACCCATGGTCATCCCCCAGGGCTGGCAACTGACAATATTTAGCGAGTTGAACTGTATAATCTGTTTAAAGACCACAAAACTCATTGCATGCAAACACTGGGAAAAATAATGAGTGTCCAGTGCAGTGAGTTTTCTGAATAAAGAGATCGTTACATGTTCACAAATATCACTGACGTGGATGACTCTCCTCACGTCAGGCCAATTGAAATGAAAAGATGAAGCAAGACCTTCAGCTAAAACAGTCTGTGGAGAAAATCAATCAAAATGTAAATAATAGACAGTTTTGGATGGATTATCTATTTATGGGGCCAGTTAATATATTGTAGCTTTGGGACATTCTCTCGCCTACACTGTCTGAGCAGAATGACTAAAACCACCTCTAGAGCTGTTTAGGGACGAATTTAGCTTGAATATGTGTCACTGAAAAGCATTTTCCAATCCAAACTGAGCACATTTTTACACACATAATGTCCTTGTGTTAGTGTCAACTAAGATTAATTAGTTTTGAACCTGAAGCCCTGGTACAATGCAGAGGTGAAAGGTACATACAGTGTTATTGATTGGTTAAGGGTTTAAATCAAATGCTTTAATATCAGGCTATTGAGGGAGTGGTCAGTCAGGAATTTGAGTGAGTGCAGGTTGAAGGTCAATTCACATTCCACAGTGCGCACACATTCATCATATTCATACGAATCCATGAGTGCAGAAAACATTTGTCTGCTTGGTTTATTAACCAACGGCCATTGGAATGGATTGGACCAACTTCCAATTGATAGTAGTGATTTTGCTTGATAAATGGAAGCCATTGCAATGATTGGAGAAAGCTGTTAACCCGAGTGTCGACAAACACTAATCAAATGCTTTGGTGTAAATGTTGACTTTGCCCTCTGCATTTGTCAAAGTGGTGGTTTAGATCTTGACAGGGAGGTCTGTAGTGTTGAAGTGTTGTGACCATATGACCACAAAAGCAACAAGGACTTAGATGGCTGAATGCAAGAATTCAACCCCTCTGTTCTTCCACAACTCCATATCTCTGGGGAGGTACAGTTTTGTACATGTTGGTAAGTTCTTTCTTGGAAAAAAAAATTCTTTAGATAATTATTACAAATGTATTTTGGTGAAGCAAGTTTGTGGCCTCATGCATCACTTGTTTAAATTAAATTGCAAAGAAGTTCTTAAGTGATTAATCATGATTTAGGGAGTTCCCTTCAGCTTTGCTCAGCTCATAAAGTCTCTAACGGGAGTTGGTTTGGAGTAAGAGCCTCAGCAGGCACCTTTATTGTGATCTTACAACCCCAACGGCACTCTGCGTTCGAGTTTGTTCTATTTATTGCAACAATACACAAGAGCTTTACGACAAGACCTACAATTACTATCGGTTAACAAGGGGGAGGTTACATGTTCAACGAACAAGCTAATTGCTTTTTAGTAGAGGAATGTTTCAGATCTCGTTTTATGTTCCCTGGTGTTGGCAGAAAGATGATTACAGAACATTTAGTGACTTTTTCAAATTAGTCTCCTTTAGCTTCGAGTGAGTTAGAAAGGTGACAGATATGTTGGGATAATGGCAATTTTCGGTTTAATGGAGGAAAAAATGAGGAGAAATATTTGAGCAGTTAAAATACAGTCTTGTTATTTTCACAGTTTTTTCATCGGGGGTGGGAAGAAGCTTTGCAGCAGTGAACTGACCCCGGAGCTTGAAGTGATTCTATATTTCTTAGTTGCAAACAAACAGGAAGCTTAATATCCTGATCATCTGTGATACCTCAACAGGCGAGTGCTCGAATACTTGCTGTGAATGTGCTTGTGTGTGTGTGTTAACGAACAGAAGCCTATGGACAAAGTCCAGGGAAAGGCCATCTGTTGCGATCTCGCCTCGACTCTCTCTCCCTTTAGTGACCCCTGTTGTTTACGCTGTCACAGCTTCCTCCTCCTCCCTCTACCTCTATAACCTGACCACTGTCTGTGAAAACTAATGAAAATCACAAGTGTTCCACACTGACATGATGGAGGGGGCTGAGAAGGATGTGCTCAGATTTCAGAGGTGGAAACAAAGGATTTGGGTAAGAAGTTTGAACTGCTGTATACTGATTAAAAGGAAATTATATAGTGTTTTTGTCAATTCTATATATCTATATAAACTCCACTGATAGCGTCTTTAAGACTAAAACCGCAAATCCAGTTTCCTTTGACCGTTGCTTTCACACCCACCTTGTTTGGTCAGTTGAAACCAAACCAAAATACCAGGTGTGAAAGGTGCCTTTGTACCAACAGACCACAATTTAGGACAACCCAAAAAGGTGGTCTGATAACAGTTTTTTGGATAGTTCAGACTTGAACATTTGCAGGTTGCAAGATGAGACAGCATTGAACAATAAAGAATAAAAAGAAGCTGAGGCGGCTCACTGGATTGCTTGCGTCAACTACGATTATGTTCATTTGCTGGTAGGAATACCATAATAATATTACACTGGTAACGAAATTAACAAAGTGGACCAGTTCATTCATATTCTTCTCCATCAAAAAACAACTTTCCACTGCTCCTAAAATAAGCTATTAAATGTGAGCTAATGTTTCACTGTTCCATGAATTGCATCACATTTCCATCATCATTTATTCAGTGTTTTTTTTTTCCGGGTAAGTTGTAATCCATATAGATGCAGATACACATACACTAGGTTTCTCTGTTCACATGTGATTACTGTAACAGTTAGCTGAGGGACTCCACTGGTTCTCCATATTGAATAACGCCCCCCACTCTCAACTCCACCTACCCCAATAATACGTTAACTCACACTTTGCTTTAAATCTTTGCATCGGCTTATTTGTACCTGCAATCACAGGCCCCAGTAAAACCCACTGGCCGGAAATTGTTCTGTAACTAACAGCAAAAAAGTGCTATATTGTCACAGCAAAGTCAGTGAAGAGATTAATAACAGAAGTACATACTGTAGAACTCCATGATAATTGCTCTCAGGGGGAATTCAGCTTGGTGTACGTGTGTGCATTAGTGTACGTGTGTGTGAGAGAGAGATGGGAAAGACCATGGCTATGAATTAAATGAGGGCAGCGTCAAGTAAATCAAAACATAGCCTCATTTTTCACAGATGCTGAAATGTAATGAGCCTGTTGTAGCGAGGACAGGCATATTCTCCAACAGCAACTGCATTCTAGCCAGGTAACACCCTGCAGGTTACTATGACTGTATTAAACAACACATTTTTCTTCTACAGTATATGCTAGGTGTAATTGTTCTGCACGTGTTTGGTTTGTGAGGGTACAGTGCAGCATTGTGCATGCCTGAAACACTTTACTTGAGTGAGGACACTTTTGCGAAGCCAGGCCATTTGGGGATTAGATTGTACAGTGGATGCGGCATGTGCTACAGATGTCTCAGGATAGAGTTATGGCGCAGGAGGTGGATGTCAGTGGAGGGAAAAAAGTTCATCTACTGAATGTGTGTAAGTAAGTTTGGACTCCCTCCTAATGAATCCTGTCTCATGGGTGCAGTCATGCTTCCCAATGGAGGCTATTCACAGTGTGGGTAGTGCAGGTGAGAATGGCCTCTCTGCACCAGCTGTGCTCTGTGAAAATTGCTGTTGAACTCTTAAGGTGGAATCAGCAAAGAAAACATTAAGCCCAAAAAGCAATGGCTCTGACCTTTTTAAACCCAATGGATGTCTCCGTTGTAAACCTGGTTTGCAGTGCAGCTCTAAATGTTTTGCCATCAACTATGAAATGCTTAAAGTTTCAACTGCTTTTTTTGTAGCATGAATTCTCCAGTTGGGTGAGAATCTTTGCACTGTTTAAAGCACGGATTACTATGTCTTTATTCATGTTAGCCCATGGCCCTAAGTTCAATCAGTTGACTGACTGCCATTACATTTAGCAAAGATATTCATGGTCCTAAAAAACAGATAACTTTTTTTTGCTGTTTGTTTGTTTGTTGTTTATCTGTCTCTCGGCATGGATTAACAACAATTACTGAACCAATTTCTACGAAGTCTTGTTGAGGCACCCCTCAACATGACCCAAGGAAGAATCCATTAAATTGAGGGTAGCCGGATAAATGAGCAGATTCAGGGATGGATTTTCACTTTCTTTAATATGGCCGAGATAGGGCGTTAGCCATGGCAGAGGTACGCATTCTCTGAGCGCCTGTCTAATTCAAAATATCAGCTCGTCAAATACTTGTCAAAGTTGTAACTTTCCAATCAGCCTTAGCAGTAAATGTTTGCATTACAACATGTTGCATGTCTGTACAGAAGGTATTTCTCCCTACAGTTTAAAATGTGATAGTTCTTCAATAATCAGCATGTTAGTTTTGCCATTGTGAGCATGTTATGATGCTCATGTAAGCATTAAACCCAAAGCACCGCTGTGCAGCGTCACTGACCCAGCATGGCAGGAGACTGCGTGTGTGGTGTTTGCAGATAAAGCGCAAGTAACATATTGCACTACCAGGTCAGTATTCTCATTTACAGATCATGAATCCAACAAAAGCGTTTTTACACAGAAGTTGTAAAACATGTTGATGTGAACACTAATTTGCAGTAAACCATAGGCTGTATATAATGATGGACAATTTGCCTCCACTCCCTCCCACCATTAAGAAATAATGGTGGGAGGGAGTGGAGAAACTGATTCTCTGGAACTCAGCTAACTGAGTTCCTGCGAATCAGTTTCAATCATGAGGTTTCAACCTATTCTTATAGCATTAAATCAAACAATAAACATCAGAGTGATTCAAACTGCCCAAAATCACAGAATCAATCTTTGAGATGACCCATACAGCCGTCAGCCAAAGGTTACTTTGGCTTCACTTTCCTTTTAGGGAGCAGTCATGTTGGCCATCATAGAGGACTGTGGAGAAACACAATTGCCTTGCAATCATTGCATCAGCACTTAAACCTCATGGTCATTGTTTCATTGTTGAATCCAGTGAGAGAAGAAAGTTAGCACAATGAAAAATGTCCCACTGTCCTCTTAGCTGCACACTGTGTATAAATATAAAGAGTACATGGTCCTGAGGGAAAGAACATTTATTTAATTTAGAAATACCTACACAACTCCTTTAGGTTCTTTATCAAACTACATCAGTAACCTCTCCCAGGCATTAATGACTGAAAAAGAAATGTGTCTTCATCAAGGCTCCAGTGAACCTGATTGATTGTGTGAATTGAAGCACTTGCCCCCAGTAGTTTCAGGCAAAACTGAGATCATTCAAACACAAACATATGGATCACAGTAAAAATGTTCATGACTTGGAGGACCATTTGCATAATAACCAAATGAAATGGGCAATTTCTAAAAGTACCGTAGTTGTTGTGCTTTTGAAATGTTTAACCAAACTATATGCCAACTGTATCATGAACCCACTCATCTCTCTTTGTTTTTCATTTCTTGCATCATCCCCTCGTCCTCAGCCATGCAGGAGTTGTTTGAGAGAGGGAGCGGTTCCCAGCAGTAATACTGACTGATGCCACATCAGGTAACGACAGGCGCTTTGGGGGCCCCAGTACATTTTGCTGGTGTTTCCCAGCATGCTTTGTGCTGTTGTTATCTGGTGTCTGCAGCCTGCTGTGGGACTAAATAGTAAACAGAAAGGGCTGTGCTGACACAGCCATGACGCTAATGCCATACTGTAGAGAGCCTTCACAGTGCTCCGAGCTCATTTGAATGATTATCAGCTACGTTCTTTCTCATGTTTGAGCACCACACATCTACACCTCAGCAACTGTGTGCACAGGTGAGAGAGAGAGAGAGAGAGAGAGAGAGAGAGAGAGAGAGAGAGAGAGAGAGAGAGAGAGAGAGAGAGAGGGGGGGGCTACAAACAGCATTTTCAAACTGATAACTCTGTCCACAAGAGCGTTTTGGCTCTGTATCAGTTTTAATCCTCATCCATACTAACAAGCCGGAAAATGCATAAGGACGTGACTGCTCAGATACACCTGGCTGTTAGTTGCAGATATGTTGCAAATTGCTCAGATAATAGCTCCTCTCCTACGCATGTAAGCAGTCGTACAACAGCTATTAGCAAAAACAACAAGTTTAGTTCTACACTGGTAGCCAAGGCTAATGCCGATTGTTTTCTTACGGGTGGGTGTCATGTGATATGAGCCTGACAAATTATCGAAGGCTACGCTGTGACTTAGAAACACTCACAACCGCCCCCTGATCGTAAAGATACGATCAGGGGGCGGTTGTGAGTGTTTACGTAACTGTTTGCAAGCATCTCCATTTTCTTCCCGTCCACACTAAAATGCAGCCCCAGAGTTTTCAAACAAAAACAGGGTGAGCAGTTTTGTCAAATTTCTCTGCTTTAGAAGTTAAAACTCCATATTAGTGTGGCCGCCATGTTGTAGTGTGGATGAGAGAGAGAGAGAGAGAGAGAGAGAGAGTTCTTACAGGAGCTAATGAATTCTGGGTGAAATATTTCACCTTGAGGCTTATGGTTGTGCACAGCAGTGTTATTTTGTGTGTGAATGTGTGAATGGTGCAGAGACTCAGCTACAACTAAGAAGTGGGATGAACATATGAGAGGAAGAGAAATCTAGCGCTTCACAGCAAGAAGGTTCCCGATTCTCAGGTTTTCTCCCTCAGTCCAAAGACATGCAGACTTGCTTTAAGTCAATGGGAGACTCCAGGTGTATGTTAGTTCTGTAATATGCAGTCAACCTGTCCAGGATTTACCCTACCTCTTGCCCGAAGTCAGCTGGGATTGGCTCCGCCCAACCACTGTGACCCTCAAGGGTGAGCGGTATGGATAAAGAATGGATGAGATGGATGTGTGTATGAGCGTGAGAGAGAAACACACAGATAGAGAGAGCACAGACAGAGATGGGGTGAGGGGAGGTGAGATGAGATGAGGCTGAATCATTCAGTTGCATCATTACCCAGAGGTGAGGCACATTCACCCTCGCTGGTCACAAGTTCCCAAATTTGACGTCCTGAGCCAAGGGGCCTATTCTCTAACGGAGTTCTGGGTCCTCATTTGTTTAGTCACAACAAGTCCCACATGGTGCCTTGCTATTCATTTGCAGTTCAGTGTATTTGCTAACGTTGAGCAGACAGCCCACATCGGGCAATCATTGGGTTTACTGGAGTAAATGCTACAATGACAATAACTCATTCTTTCATTCATTATGGTACTGTATTATATTTTCAAAAGAATAATTATAATGCTGTCAGCAGCTGTTTGGCTTAGTTTAGCACTAAAGCTGGACCCAGGGTAAGAAGGAATGTTGAACCTTTAGTCCTATTTCAGCATTCATCAATATGACATTAAGTCGTTAAAATGCAATTTACTATTACATAAAAAAGTTTGTTTTCCATGTGTACATCACACTGCGTACATCTTTTAATGAGCACACTGTGACCACATCACTGCCAGAAGAAGGCGATGGAAGTTACAGGTGTCAAACGGCTCCTCAACCTGCCTCCCTATTATAACAATCAAGAAAAAGAGCCTCGTGCAGCTTTGATCACCCATTTACAGTTGTGCAGTACTGACAAATCAACCTCTAACTCCAAACTGACGGCTAATCACAGCTAGGGTGTAAACAGCAGCAGTAATTGAGACAATGTTGCCCTGTGAGCAACAAGAATAGCCACTGTGATGGTAGCTGTGAAATATTCCACTCAGAAAAAGCCAGGGGTTTTCACAGAAGCAGGGCAGTTTGTCATCTGTGGCCTGACACATTGTTTTTCAAGGATAAGCTCTCAGCACATTAAGGGTTTAAGTGTTGAGACACAGTCCCTCAAAACATCTTGGTTTACCTGTCACAGTCAACAGCAAAGATGATAATTAGCTTAGAGCTGCAGCAGAGGAGGTACCACATGGTAGCTGAGTGGAGACCAATCTATTTGCCATATTATTATATTCATAATTTAAACGGGAGGCTAACAATTCTGGCAAACAACATCATATGATAATGAAACCCACTGATGTTGTTGAACGCCACCAAACACTATCATGGCATCTACTGCTGTGATCTCTGTCATTAAAGGACCTATAAGTATTTTAGTTTAAAATATTCTCATCTCTCCTCTCTCTTAAGTTGTGTGAGAGACATCCATGCATTCATTGTGTTGCAGAGAAAGTTGCTGAAGTTAGTATGAAATATAGTAACAGAACAAAAGTTAATATTAATGCTGCCTTTCATTGCTGAAACTCTTAGCCAGTGAGGAAATGTGTGATGCTGACAATGCTTATATTAGATTAGTAAGTAAAGAGCTGTTAATGCTAATGTTTGTTATGTAGAAATATGAAATACTTAGTTAATACGTACTTAAGGACCCTTTGAACAACTGAGTGAGCAGGACTAAAGCACCAAGTGAAAATGTCATAATTATTCAGAGCTACTTGTGTATGGATAAATCAATTTTATAAGTGTGGATGTTTAAAGGTTTTAAGATGTGTTTTCATGTTTAGGAATGCTGTGCAGCTAACAAACAACATTTTCAACACTGCGCATTTAGATGAATAAAACCAAGGTTGACAATAACCACAATATTTGTAAATCCGCATCCTAATAACACATATTGACTTTGTCATTTCCAATAAAACCAGTGTTTAAAGTAAGGAGGTTAGCTGACATGTTCAGGGGTGGATCTACTGGGTTGGTATCGGATGGCAGCTGCCACCAATAAAAAAATGCCTATTCACCTCAGGTGCCACCACACTTTTGGACAATCTAATTTGAAAATAAAGAAATACAATTTTATGGCTTGTATGAAATGTACAAAAAAAGGTCTGAATGCTATTGAATGCAGCAAGAGATGATCATCCTGTTATCCTCCTGGGTTCTGCCCCTCCCCTAAGTGGAGACGAATGTGACTTTGCATGCATTCAATGGCCTCTCCCTTGGCCTTGGCTTAACACACAGGGTTGCACAGTCAAAGTGTATTTTGTTCAATAATGATAATTTGTGTTTGATTAAGCGAGGGACGGATTAGATCTGACTAAACCTGCCTGAAGCTACCGACATCTGTGAAACTGCTCATTCTGCAGACAAACCTCCAAATTTCAACATGCATTTGAAAACCATTCGCTCATTAGTCAGCAATGCATTGACAATTCATTAAAAGCTTGAGAGTTGCACTTTCACCACATTTTCAAGTTGAAGCTCAGTGAACAGGATTGTCCACTTAATCAGGACTACAGAATAAATACTGCACATCTTGGATTTCTGGCAACACCAATTGATCTGTTTTAACAATATAAGCACATGATCCAATTCGCATGCTGCAAGTGGATTTAAGGTGTGTCTAAATCCAGTTTTGTTAGTTTTACGTGGTAAAAAAGTTGCTGCCCAGGGCTAATGGTTTTAAGGGTTGTATTGAGTCTCTTCATCAATGAAGGGTGTGGTTTATATATAACATGTAATAAACAAATCAGTGTCAAAATTGAGAGTGTCCCACTCCCTTTAAAAGCCAGGTGGACATTGGTGGATTGGTATTACGACAGAAAGTGTTTCAGTTTAAATACTTTACATCTAAATTGAAAGAAACAGAGTAATGTTAAATTAAGGCACATAATTTAATGATCTGTTCATTTGGGGGCTTTTCCAAGCTTTAAGATGACTACATGCCACCCTCTTGCCACCTAATGCATATTTATTTAGAGCCACCCCTGTTTGTGTGTGGGTTTTTATCTGCAATGCAGCAGTTGGACGCAGGACTCTGACTCTGCCAGCGACTTAAACATCCTCTGATTGATCTTTTGCTTTTCCCTCAATATCTAGTGAACTCACATGTGTAGCATGCACTGAAAACACGTCCGAATACAACCCACTTCATCTACTTTATCACTCATCACCATTGAGGGCCCTGTTTAAGATTTCACAGCAGTGCCCCATTTTGAAGCTTTGTATACCGAATGAAACTGAAACTTGTTTTTTCACTCAGATTGAATCGATCGCTTTTCATTGTAAAATCCAATCATACTGAAATGAGGCTTTGGTCTGGTTAGTTTTTCCCACATAATAATTATAATAATAACAAAGGCTGGCATGTGATTAACTAGAAAGAATCATAAGATGCTGGGGAGAATATTATGAATATGAGACAAAATGACCATCTTTACATATGTTGCATGCTCTGTCCCTTAAGAAGATTCACAGTCCCTTAGGAAACCAGGGTTCAGTAGCATTCACATTAACATTAAATAATTATTTTTGGTCCAATGCTGCACACATGAGATGGTGAACCAGTCCTGCGGACCTGTACCTAATCCTCACACTGTCCTGTGTTTGTTGAACTTTTTCCTTTATCTACATTTATTTCTCCTCTATATTATGGTAGTTACCTAACTGTCGACATTTTGAGCCACACCTCTGCATGGGATGGCATTTTTGGATAGTAGGTCCAACATTCAAGTACAACTACTGTATTTGATGGATTACCATGACCTTTTGTGAAGACACCATTGTTCCCAGGCAAAGTATGTGATCCTGAACCTTCCCTATAGTGCCACCATAAAGGTCACAGTTTTCACTTATCCAGGTAAAAATCCTACTAACTACTGGATGGATTACCACAACATTGTCTGTGTCCCCTGAGGATTATCCCTTCACTGCAAAGGTCAATTTTGTCGTGACATTTGGTGCAAGCATTCATGTCTCCATCGGGATGATTGTAGAAACAATCCGATCCCTTCACCTTCAATCTAGCACCATCATTGATTCAAAATTCCAATCAGCCTAGGCTGTAGTCTGTGTTTAATGCTAATTAGCAAATGTTAGCATGCTAATATACTAAACTAAGATGGTGAAGAAGGAAAACATTATTCCTGCTCAATCATCATAAGTATGTATTGTCTGTGTGGGCATTTTAACATGATGTCATTAACATTTAGCTCAAAGAAGCGCTGGTTAAAGTACAGTAGAGTCACACGTAGCCACGAACATGGTGTTGATTCCCTGGTGGCAAATTGGAGGAAATTGAGAAACAGTGATGGCCATGCTCAACAGAAATGGATTTTTTCCCCTTGTACTCCATATACTATCTTCATTTCTATGATATTTTAATAGACCACTGGAAATGTATTCCTCAAAATGCTTCGGGTTGGAATTTACTAGAGCACAACTTTCAGATTTTATCAGTTTGGGACAGCTTACATGGATGGGTGCAAACATTTTTAAAATCACCCTCGTCCTAATTTACAACCATCTTTCTTTACTATACTCTAGATCCTCAGCAACAATACTAAACTCTCTCTGGTTCACCGGCTGCTAATATGATGAAGATGTTACTCCTATTCTATAGTGCTGAAGGCAGCGTGAGTTGATGCCAGCTGTGTGTTGACGGCTGTGTGATCTCAATGCACTCCTTTTAATGCGCTCTCTCTCTCTCCCTCTCTTCTCAATATAAATGAAAAGATATTTTCCTTCGAGCTGATGCTCATGTGCTAGATTTAATGCTACATCAGCCCACAGCTATCCCTTAATGCTTCAATGGAAGGATTTCAACCACTAAAAGGCTATGTAAAGAAAGGCCATCTGCCTGTCTCATTAGTGCCAGCTATCCTGTGTTTCTGCCTCCAGAGGATAAAGGTCTGTCAGGGGAGATGGTGAAGTGACATTTCAATTCTTCTGGGTTAAGATGAAAACTTCAACTCAAGGACCATGACCTTTGTTATACAAATGCAAATCATAGTATACAAGTTTATTATCTGCAAAAGTCACAGGCACACAGTGGCTCAGCATTTGGTGTCAATCCTGCAGGTCAAAAAACAGCAGCAGCATACGCGCATGTGTACATTAACAAAGCTGGCCAGAGGTCTGTGTTTTCTGCAGAGCTGTGAACCTTGCCAACAACAGATTAGGAGGGGAAATCGAATATATGGTGTATAATAATAATCACAGGAGCTTGGCCAACAGAGAAGGGAACAGAGCACAAATGCAGACTGAAGCAAGTAAGTATGCAAACTAACACATTCAAAACACGGACATGGTCTACACACAGAATCAAAAGACAGTTCACAAATTTACAAATGACAGCAAATTCATCTTAAGATGCTTTTTAAAACATTGTAATGACACTTTGATCAAAACTGTTTCTGCAGAGCAGTGATAGGAAACACAATCACATCTCGTATTCAGCCCTGACTCTGAAACAGCAAACAATCCTTCTGTGGATCTCAGACTCCTCTCAGTGTTGACAAGGCACAACAACTCTCCAACAGATGGATGAGCTGCAATGTTAGATTCTTTAATCCAAATAAATAAATACAAATACAAAGAATTACTGGATTTCAGCTGAAACTATCAAACACCAGCCTGCGAAGCCCCCCAAATTTAGTTTGTAATCTGTATGAGTCACAATGATCAGAACCTAAACGTGTAGTAATATATATGTCTTAGCTTTGATAGAGACTAGGAACAACGTGTTAAGTGTTGTGATGGATGAAAGGATGAAATGAAATCAGTTCTGGGCACAAATCAACATTAATCAAACCTAACACGGGGTCAAACATAATGAAAGTGGGTGTACCATTTTGGCTCAATGTTGGTTCCGTCACAGTTTGATTGCAGAAAAGTCCGAGGCATTCATTCTTTTATCACACTCAGGCCGTTTTTAAAATATATCCATCTTCAAGGCGTCTGTAGGGCTAAATGACATAGATACTGTTACCAGTGTATCATCAGCATCAATGACAAGGGAGCTCAAAACAGCAAACCATGTGCCCTAACGGGGGCATATACATGACACAAGATTGTACTGAGGATTGATCCCTGAGGTACTGAGGGGCTGTTAGAGCATCGCAATCATCTATGGAGATGGAAATTTAAACCATACTGATCGTTTTGTGTCCATGTACTTTTCAGTCAATCCAGACGTATCAATCTTGTCAAATGAAGAGTTGATATTGATTACAAGCAGCATGGAGTCTGCCCAAACAATAAATGAATAACACAGATCTAGGATGTCAGTTTCTGTTTGGTTAAGTTTTGCTTTGGGCAAGTGTGTTTTATGGAGATAAGTCTATAATTCTGAAGGATTGGGAGATCTAGATTAGTCTTTTCAATAAAGGTGCATATTGCTCACACTGTTGCTTGCTCAAAACAGTTGGAGCGCTTCACATGTAGACTGAGGCCAAGAGTGTCACTGAGTCAAAGCAGATGGCTGTACATTCTCAAATTGGCTAATAGATGAGTTCACATGACAAGTTAGCGAGTTGAAGAAAAAAAACTGTTATGAATGTTATTTACAAATAGTGGCGGGGTTTTAGATTAGATGCTGGTGATTTTTTTAAATTATAAAAAGCTACAGTAATCAATTGAGTCTTGTTTGAAAGCCAACTAGTTCTCTGAAGAATAAACACAGATTTAATTTGGTCATTTGTGATCAGGTGTGATTCCTCGCTGTATTCAAAGCCAGGAGCTTCCTGCGTAACAAGAGATGCACCTCTGGTTTGTTTATCTTCTATCAGCACTTGGCCTGTCTGAATTTGTGTTTGAAACAACGCTCTGTATCTTCACGGAGAATGACTGACAACTGGAGAAGACCTTGTTTATAACGGAACACTAGAGTGGCAAGGCTGAGAAACAGTGCTCATTAAATTTGTTTACCAGGTCACTGGGGTGTACTGAGGTTGTGGTGGGTAGTCCTTTGCCAAATCAGAATGTTTTTACCGAAAATTTCTTAGCACAGTTGACTTGCTAACTCGCAAATATTCAGCTTATTTCCGTTTTAACAATTGAATAAAAACAGTAACGATAACCAAAGATATATTTGTCTGTAAAGGAAGAGTTCAATTTGACCATTCTGATTGGTCACAGTCAGAGAACCAGAGGAGGGAGATGTATTTTATTTGTTGCACAAGCTTGGGAAGGCTAAGGCTGGAGAGAAGAGAGTGGGGGGTGAAGGTGGAAAAAGAGCTCAGGGGTCTTGTCTTGCTGTCCCTATTGGGAACTAACAGCACATAAGGAGCGAAGGTCTCTGCCTCCGGAAATGGCAGAAAGTGGGAGAATTAAACACACAAGCGTATCAAAGGATAGTGTATGGAACTGAAATATAGAGATGGTGGATTGGGAAAGGAGTGAACCAACAATGTGTTTTTTTTTTTGACAGAAATAACTGTATTTAGTGAATCATCTGTGAAAGACAGCAATCCATGTTGCACAATTGAAATCCATCTTAATATTGTCCAGACACAATTAATTTGCCCATTTACCCCAGTCTCATATCACATTAGATTTGAACTGCACCATGACAATTGATTAAATAAATCAGCGTTTGCTCTGGTATCTCTGGCTGAACACACGTGTGCTGCCATAATTGGAGGAGATCAATTGGGTCAGATTGGCTCATGAACAGCTGAGATTCCGGGATGCAGCTACTGTTACCACCAGCAGGGGACGAGCAGGAGCCATACACACAGCATCCTCCTTCCTCCTCCTCCAACCCCCACTGCCTCAACACACAACCACACACATGCACACATCTCCCAACATCCTACCACTCTCCCATGTGACGGAGAGAAAAGATAGAGAGAGTGGGGAGGGAAATGTGATTGCGCTAGAAGGCCAGACAATTAGTGGCTGTTGGAGGAACGCATGACACACATCTCAGCTGAGAGAGGAGAGCAAGACTGACAGAGGGAGGGAGGCAGGCTCACGCGCACCAGAGCAGAGAGAGAGAGAGAGAGAGAGAGAGAGAGAGAGAGAGAGAGAGAGAGAGAGAGAGAGAGAGAGAGAGAGAGGGAGAGGGAGAGAGAGAGAGAGATGGGTTTAATATGTATGCTTAATCACCACGAAAGCAGGAGGAGTGGGTGAAATGATGTGGACGATCACGTGACACTCTACCTGTAATGTTTTCATTTCGCTGTGTCCGTCTTCATTTGTCCCTGTCAACAGGGAATTAAAAAAGGACTCAATTAGCCAAATGTCACACAAGGACAAATTAAAGCAATTGTCTTCAACTGCCTCTCCTCCGTTGCCATTTTGTCATGAGGTTGAGTGCATTCTGTTCTTTTTCTATTTTCCAAATAAGTGTGTGTTTTTTACCACAGCTGTGAATCTGTGCCACGTACATTTCACGACGCCGATGGTGTTTTAATACGCCGGAGTACGTCTATGACCAATCTGCAGTGCAAATGAGCAATCATGTGTGGTGAAATTTCCAGTGAGAGACATAATTAGATGATGTGTGAGTGTGTTGGGAGCTCTGTTGTGTGTGTGTGTGATACAGATGGGAATGGTCTTGTAGAGCCTGGACATTGGCTGGCATAATACAAAGTGTGTGTGTGTGTGGGTGTGTGTTCGATTTTATTAACTATTTAGGACCTTTTCCAGCCTCAACACTGACCTTGTCGGGACCAATTGACTTAATGGGAATCAGAGCGTGGTCCTAATGAGGCACATCTTCATATGTTAAGGCTAGTGGTAAGATGTGAATTGTGGTTAGGTTGATGTGGTTACATGGGAAGTGGTCATGATTAATGTTAGGGATAAGGTATTCTACGATGAATGGAAGTCAATGCAAAGTCCTGATAAGGACAGCTGTCCAAACGTGTGTGTGTACTTGTAGAAATATCTTTGTGAGGACATTTTGGTGGACCCCCACTTTCTGACCCACTTTCAATGGACCGTTTGAGGATATAGACTTGCTTTGGTTCATGGTTAGAATTAGCTTAACGTTAGGGTTGGGGTAAGGGTTAGACATTTAGTTGTGATGGCTAAGGTTGGGGTAAGGGGCTAGAGAATGCAATATACCAATGAGTGTCCACAATAAGATAGGAATATATGGTTGTGTGTGCAGTGTGTGTGTCACAGGTTACCTTCATGGGCACATTTAAGACTAAAGACACATAGCTGCATCTAAAATTGTGAATAATCAGATTTGTGGGTCACCGGTTAAGGTTAGGGTTAGGTTACTTGTGGCAATGGTCAGAGTAGGTCTGCATGAAGTCAATGCAAGTGTTGGTTTGTTTGTGTGTGTGTGTGTGTGTGTGTGTGTGTGTGTGTGTGTGTGTGTGTGTGTGTGTGTGTGTGTGTGTGTGTGTGTGTGTGTGCTTGGCAGAAAATGATGACAGTGTGCTCCTCGCGCCCCTCAGGCATGCCCATGAGCCCGCGCGCAATACTGGTTGTGGGCGCGCGTGCACGACACTTGCACGCCCCCCCCCCCCCCCCCCCCCCCCTTACAAGAAAAAAAATGAAAGCAACAGCCCCGTAGCGTCACACTGTTCCTCAGCGTGTATCTGTGGTTTCCAAGGTTCATTGGCTCATTACATCACTCCGTGTCTATCGCAATGTGCGGGTGTCTCTGCAGATCAAGCGGTTATAGCCCTATAGAATATAGAATATATACACACACTTATTCCGTCAGTTTCTGCCCGTCTCTGCTTACATCCCAGTCAAGGCGTCTTGTGCGGGGTGTGGGGTGGGGGTGCAGAGCTCTCTCATTGAGTAAGGAGAGAGAGAGAGAGAGCGAGAGCGAGAGAGAGAGAGAGAGAGAGAGAGAGAGAGAGAGAGAGAGAGAGAGAGAGAGAGAGAGAGAGAGAGAGAGTTTTGTACAGGGGAGGGACAGACATTCTCCAGCCGGACAGCACAATCTCAGTCTGGGCAGCCTGGAACAGCCGCATCGCTGTCTGCCTCCCCATCAGCACCACCACCTCCAGTCTGTCTGCATCCCATATTTGGACTACACACCCCGTGCCGTAACACTGTCTCTCCGAGGAGGGTGTGCGCGCGTGTGTGTGCCAATCGTGGAGCAACTCAAAAGGCAGCATCTGTGCCCCCCCACTCCTATAACGCAGACAGGGGAGCGCAGCAGAGGACCGGGTGAGGCGGTGGAGGTACAGACATGGAGGGGAGTTGTGCGTGTTCGCGGAGTCAGGGCTGTGGGATGTGGTGTCTGACGGACGCGGGGAGATGCTCTGAGCTCTGGTATTAGCAGCCAGCTGCGCACCGAGCCGCTCTCCTCTCCTCTCCCCTCCCTCCCTGCCTCTCCTCTCCAGCATCATCGCTGGTCTCCCTCGCGCCGACCATTCGCTGAAACCGCGGGACTCGGCTCCACACGGCTCGCTGTGATCACTCCACCGCTGGCGTCCTGCTGCTGCAGCTGCACGGAGGGGATTTCACACAACCAAGGTATGTGCAGCAGGCAGAGCCTCGTCCGGGCACTGGGTGCGTGTTGTGTGTGCATGCACGGTGTGTGTGGAGGCTGAGTGTTGTACCGACTTCATCCTAAATCTTCTTGTTGCTTCCCTCCCCTCCCTCTGTGGCCCTGTCACCGGATGAATGAAAGGATATTTGAGAATGATGCGGACAGATGGCATCATCTATCTAACGACCTATAGCTGAGGCGAAAAAACACTCAAACATGATTGATGCTATTTAGTCGGTTTGCTTTTTTGCTCCAAAAAACCCAGATTTGACACCAACACTGTCGAGCCTACACATGTCCCATTGCTCTTATTCTCACCTTTCCCCGTGTTGTTATGCAGAACGCACAGCATGCACGCATGTGAGCAATGCTGTTGTTTCACACTAAGCAAAGGCGATGAGACGTGGGTCCTGTCATGCTGGCCAAATGAACGGTGATATTTTGATGTATGAGAGCAGACAATCTGTTGTGAGGTTGGCTGCCTTCCTATACGGCTGCAGGCAGATATTTCACTGCTGGGAAATGCACAGGTTAGGAGAAGGGGAGGCTGAGGATGGGCGTGAGGGCAATATGATCTGAGGATGCACACACCCTCACACGCTCATCCCCCCACTGGTATGATGCCTCGCTTTCCCTCTCAGAGCAGCAAATGCATGCTTTAAAGCACCCATGCAGAGATGGCGCACATGTGTGTGCACGCACGGCTGCACACACACACACACACACTCCCACATGTACACTAATCCACACTCGGGCCATAATCCACACTAATGTGTTCTGAAAAAATGACGTAACACATGAGCATCTCTCATCTATATGCATCTGTTTCTAAAGGTTTGCACAAAAAGATATTCCCCCCACCCTGTTCGGCTCAGAACGACAAGAAGCTGAAAAAGCCCATGCAGCGTGTAGTATAATTACCTGCAGCATAATAAACTCAAATTGGCGTGCAGGCGCTTTTCATCAGGAAAATAGAGCAGATTGAACAGTTGTGAGAAATAGGTTATTGTGCCTCCTACTGACACTCATTTCCGTTGGAGGAGAGTGGCAGAGATTGTGCAAGTGAGAGGAGCTCAGTGTTTTAGAATGCTCTGCTCATCAGATGCATTTAGGGGGGGGGGGGAGTGGGCTGGAAATTGGTCCCTGGACATTAATGCAGGGCCTGGGGTAGTAGTGGCTCAGAGCAGAAGGAGTGGGTGTGGCTGAGGTGTTCCCCTTTTCTCTGGAGGTTTCTCTAGTCTGACTCACATGTGGGAGGGACTCTACCTCAGGACCCCAGGAGTTCCCAGATTTTGTTTTGTCATAGTAGCTGGCAACAAATGTCTGGGAGCTCTTTTCTGACCAAGCAGATTGATCATGGAGCGAGTCATTTAAAAAAAGGCTACGCTTGTAGTTGGTGAGTAAGTTGCTATAAGACATCTCAATTGATGTAGTTGGAAGTTCAGTGCGTTGCTCAAAGGTACATAGCCTCAGGATTTTATCAGATAGAACAAGCAGCGTACATGCTTTACGCTATGGAACATACAGTATAATAATTGCTTGAACACATGGACACAAAATGATATTATGTGCCACATCATATGTAGCAGCACAATAACCGCTATCTAAAGTAGGGACTGAGATTACTATTATTTTATGGTGGGTGGAAGGTGTGTTTGTATGAGCGCAAACTTTGATAAATCCTGTCGTTCTATTATTAAAACAATAACTGCTGTCCACTTATCTCTCTTAAAGGTGCTACATAAGGACTTATATTACAATGAAGCTGCGTTTATTATGCTACAAACATCAGTAAGGGTGAACAATAGCTCAGATGCCGTACACATAGATAACTCAACATGTAATCTCATTCTCACACGTGCTTGTCACGATGGCTCTGAATAAGCGGAACCATTTCATTTGTGGCTCATTTGCCACCGAGTCTGCATACACCCTCATATCTTAGCAGATTCTGGGCTCAAAACACACGCACAAGTGGGATGAGGTGATCTAGTTATCTGTCATCCTTTTCTCCTAATTCTTGCATCATTACGCTCTAATGGGACGATACAGGCGATACCTCGTGGGCATTATCAAGTCATTTGCGAATCAACTCCAGTTCTAGAAGAGGGTGAATGCTTCATTTGTCAAACCTTAACATGCAGATGTCAGGGTGTTGGCTCTGTAAAGAGAAAGGCAGCTCCCTAATTGGTAATCAGCACTCATTAAACATTAGTACTCTCTTAGTGTGATTTGTCTGGACAGAGGGCAGCCACAGTGCAGCACACTGCTGTAAACAAGTGATGTTCCAGTGTCTGCTACAGTAAACAGTGACATATTCCAGATGCCGAACAGACATGATTGGGGCTGTAACTCAATTCATTTCATGCAGTATGTTGCAAAACAGAATCAAACATCCATTCAAATAATTGGTCCGTTATGGGTGAGCCATTCAACAGGATCCAGATTAAAAAATGTGTTAAAGATACTTTCCAAAATGTGCTTTCATTTTTACTAATTGTATTATGAATGAAGGGGTAGTATGTAAAACGTTATGCATTACTTGTGTCATTAAAGCCATGTATATTTTCACTTATGGTCAGAACCAGGATTAAAAAAGAGCACATGGACCTAATTGAACTAAGAATATGAACTCTACAGAAGTCGAAAAAAAAAGGAAATACGAATATAAGAAGTGGGCCATGTACACATTGTGTTTTCAACCCCAAAGAAAAAAAAAGATCTGAACAAAAAATTTAAAAATATTCCTCCTGATCAGATAATATCATTTGAGGGCTGGTCCCACAAAGACCTGCTATCAACCAACCATGCAGAGTATGCCCTATTTTTTTTTAACTTTTTGTCTTTGCAATTAATCTGTCCTTTCCTGTTGCTTTAACCACAACAAAACCATATTCTCAATTTAAAGCTACCATAAAAGGTTAAAGGTGGCACATGTTCTTCCCCAATATCAGGTTAATATCCTTTGCTTTGTTGGATTATTAAGATACTTTTCCCAGTCACTTTTGTACCTTGGATTTTAAACTCTTTGCATAGATATTTGAATGTTGAAGTTTTGTTAGAGGCCATATCTGGTCAGTCTCCAGCACTGCCTAACGCAGACAAGCACAGAGCAACATAGCTTCAGACTGTGCTATGTTCCAGTAACAACACCCCATGCTATGCATGCATCACATGCACCCCTGCAAGAGTTAGTTTGATCAGATAAAAAGAGAAGGCAAATCTGGTGAAGATTAAGCATTTTCTCAGGCTGAACAATGTAACAATGTCTTGCAGGGGCCAACATCAAGCGTTCAGCTATAACAGTAGAGTTTATTTGCTACAGCTGATCTTAATCAATATTTTGGAATCATCCACAATAGTCTACAAATGTATTTTGTACCCACTGATTCAGTTTCTATAAACTGCTATTGATGTCACCCAGCTCATTTCTATTTTAGTCACATGTATTTTGTTATTCAAGTGATTCAAGACAAAAAACTATTTTTACTTATTATCCATTTGTTTTACGTATTTATTTTGTGAATGGATTTGTTTTAAATTCATAAAATGGTGCTGTATGAGCATATTCATATTCCATTTCAGATATTTTGATTACCTCCTTCTGAAACAATATTTAGTCACATCAACAAACCACTGAGCCTGACAATTTGTTGCACTATAAATCAATCCAGTCATAACCATTACCATGCACATAACAGCATGACTTGTCTTTCTTTAAACAAGGTATTTTTTGTCTTTGCTTTCCTCTCATAGAAAGTATCCACCAGATAATTAAGCCCCAGGACTCCTACCACATCTGATATAACTGCCATCAGTGAAGCTTCATCTTGGTTCTTAAAGTGCCCATATTAGGCTTGTCAGGGTTTTCCCGTTCCTTTAGTGTGTCATATAGCTTTTTGTGCAAATAAAAGATTACAAAGACAGACTGGAAGACTGGGCCAAAAGCTAAAATGGAGCATTTCAGACAGAGGATGTAAGGAGGCGTTGCAGCAAAAATACTTTATGAGGCACATAGTGCATATTTTGAACATTACAGCATGTAAATGTGTTCTTGTAGACCCCCAAATTAAAATTACTAACCTGTAAATGACAAAATGTATAGGCATTCTTCAAGACCAAGACAATCATTGTCCGCGCATATACGCCTGATTACACCACTAAACTTCATTCACAGCAGAGCTCCAGGAAAGTTAATTTATCTCTCCTTAAAGCTCAGACTCACAGGAGGCTCGTTCCTTCTCCATTGGCAGAACAGTAGGAGTCGTCCAGGCTGCCCATGTGTAGGCATTTTTTTAATATCTATTCATATGGAAACTTTCTGACCTTGATTGGCCCATTAGCCCAATCAATAAGAATCAAGGCCCATATTGTAACTGCTCCCTTTAGGGTATCCAACAGTCCTTCTATTCACAGCAGCCGTTCTGACATGCTACAGTAGGTAAACACAAGTATTACTAATCATATAAATTAAGGCTCCACCTAAATATAACAGAACTGTCATTAATATGTTTAATAATACCTGTGTTAACCTATATTTCATGTCAAAATGGCTGCCATCAAAATGATCTATTATTGCTGCAAATCAGAGTAACAGGAGCAGTTCTGTTGTTCATGTTTCCCCAAACAAACTCCTCGCAAACCACAGATCATCAAAATTATATTGTCTCCATCTGGCAGCAAAATGGCAAAAAAGGACCTGAGGTGGAAAAACGTAAATGCAACACAGTGAAATGGAATAAGACTTAGCAAACCAGTGATAACATGGGGCATGTGAGTTTCTATCCTGTGATTTGATAATAATGCAGAAATACAGAAAAACGGCACCAAACATCAAACAAACACCATATTTCCATCCTGCTTTCCACAGGATTTCTGAGGTTTGACTGCCATTCTTCATATTTTACATCTGCCCTTTTTCAGACAGGAGTGGGAACTGTAAGTTCTCCCACCATCATTTGCTACAAAGCTAAAATGAGTTTGAGGGAGGCCTCAGCTTGTAAATGCCAAATGATCTAAGTGATTTGTACATGCTATTTGATCTAATCAGACAACACAACCTAAGTGGGGGGGCTTTATATTTTTTATTTTTGGTCAGTTTATCCAAATGATGGCTGTTAGAAAAATTGCTCTGGCATTTTCAGGGAAGTGAGGACCCACCTGCTGGTTGAAAACAGCAGTTAGCCCCCGAGTTGACCGGTCGGACAATTTGTTCTGCCATCCTGAGAGATCCATCACAGCAAACCCTTTGGCTGTTCAACGCTGGCTTTGTTGTCTGTAGTGTTTTAATAAACGATAAAATTACTTTTAGATGATGAAGTTTGGTCTCAGTTGGACATCTGTCTATGATAAGTACAGACAAACCGCCACATTTCAATATATATTAGATTGGCACTCAAATGCAATCAAGCCGCATCAAATTGTACACAGTCATAGATATAAGTCCCCTTAAAATAACTTTTTTTCAATTTAGGTCCATGGGTTATTCGCGGGGGAAATTGCAGACAAACAAAAAAACAAATATCAATGACAACATAACCTCTTTGGTAAAAAAACAAACAAATATAAGCTCAATTGCAAATGTAACAATTCCTCAAGGACGTTTTTGTATCGTGACATCCTACTATATCAATGACAAAACAACATGAAGATTCTCTTATCCTGGTGGAGCGAGTTGATAAAACCTAATTTATCTACCCTTACAACTAAAGGTGCCCTTCATCAAGGCCCTCAGCTGCTGACTGATTAACACAAGTTGACTCTTGTGCTGCGACACCTCTCAGTGTTCACATGCAGACGTAAGTTCAGACGAGAGCTGAAAATGTCGGTGAAAGTAGTAGGGGCAATGTCAGGACATATTTCAAACAATATGTGATGTGATTATTTATGGGGGGACAGTTTCAGGTCTTGACCCATCAGTTGCAAAAGGCTTCTCTTGGCTTCATCCCAGTCTTCAAGAGAGCTGAGTCATGAACCTTCTCATACCATAAAATATACTGTAATCCCTCTTCACCTCAGCCTGTTCTCAATCCATTTCTGTAAAGTAATTTTGATAACGAGATTTGACTTATTTTCAATTGTGACTACACCAGGAGAGTTTTGGGACAGTAATGAGTTTTATAGATTTGAATAACATTTAGGTTAAAGTACAATTAGTAAACTGCAGCTCATTCTTTCCGAATGGTTCAATTGCACAGGAACCTTTAGTATTAAAAATAGTCAAATGTTAATTCTTTGAACAAGCAACCTAGCCTAAGGCCTACCACAAACCTTGTTTCAATAGTCAACCTCCTGGACTCATTCCACCACACAATGCTGGCAACCTGGTCTTAAGCTCTATTTGCTAATGCCTGGTCAGTCTTCAGAGCCCTGCAATAAAAGCTAACTGTGATGCTGTGTATCACAGCTCATTTGAAGCGAGCATGTCTCTGTGGTCATGAGACTGTAGACACATCACACTCTAAACGCCAGAACTAATGTGGAGCAGCTGTCGGATCCTCTGCACAACAAACACCCCTCTTTTGACTCAGTTGGCCACTTCCACTCTATAGAAAACCCACCTCTCAAATAACTCTCTAATACTAGAGGACTCAAAAGGTTTCTGGCCTGTTTTCCAAAGGACTAGGGTGGCCGATTTGTCCACTTTAGTTAGTTACACATATGGATTATCATACTCTAATTCGGACAATACATGTATGAAAACATAGGTCACTGACTGAGTTGACACCCACACCACCTCCAAACACACCAAAAATATCAAAACGCACCTCTTCACTAACTAATTAACCAAGTTTCATGAAATAATGTTTTCAAGTTTTGCTTTGGACACAAAATGACAAATGGATTATATCGTATATCGTTATCACCCTCATCAATATAATCAATATATGGAAAATACAGCCATAACAAGATTTTGTGTTGGCGTTGAATATGATTTTAGATAGTCTGTGTTGTGTGTTCAGTTTCTATGTTGAAAAGAAATAATAGTAATAATAATAGTGATTTAAACAATTACCAAGTATTATGACCAGATATCAGGTCTTTTAACATCACCATTTTTGTATTAAGCCAAATATTTATTTATGATAAACTCACTGTTGAAGTATGACCATAGGTTTGTGCTTCCTGTTTACCATATACACTGTCTTAAGAGTATTGTGAGGCAATTAGAATAAATGTCTATCTCCTGCTGTAGATGTTGGATATAACAGTGTAGCCAGTGGGTCTATCGACCTTGACTGACACTTTCATACATACATTAATGCATACACAGTCATAAATATATGTGCATGCAAATGGGAAATGATTAATCCACCTCCCAATCCCTGCACTGACACACACACACACACACACACACACACACACACACACACACACACACACACACACACACACACACACACACACACACACACACACACACACACACACACAATTTGATTCTCACTCTATGTCTCTCCTTTCCCCTCTCTCTGTCAGCATGTCTGGCATAGAGTTAAAGTGATGTCTAAGTTGGATGGGTGACTTCAATGCTCTGTGGGGTTTGCTATAAAGCCATGCACGCAGCTAACTGTGTTAATAATACATATCATTAAATAATAAAACAGAAAAAAGCTGTCCTTTGTTTGAATGTTCAAATGAAGAACTGTATTTTCTTCATGTGAACCATCTGTTTCTTTTGCATTAAGTTTGGAGATGACTCAGTGAGAGCAATCATTGAGTGCCTTTTAAGGATTTAACTCAAAGCATATACCAATAAAGTATTTCCTGTTTGCAATTAGTGTGAACTGAGAATCTGTACAAAATGTAAATTAAATATTCTTTTGTCTTTCAGAGAGATGTTTCGTTTCTGGAGGAAGGCGACTGGATTCAAGACTATTGCTGATTCTCTACGTGGACTGCAGTTTTAGCGATTGTGAGCTACTCACGGAAAATCACAGGTTGATTTTGCTTGGCTCAGTACCACAGTATTCTCAGCCATCTTCTCCTTTCACTAGATGATAAAAAACAGTCCACCGGATAGTCATCCATGGTTTCTGCCCTAATCAAGAACATATCATCCTACATTGAAAAGATTTGCAAAGGAATGTTTACAAAGAAATTGGCAAACCCAATAAAGAAGAAAGAGAGAAGCGAAAATAAAGAGCCTAAATCGGCCGCTGATTTGCAAGCACACAATCTAACTCTTTCTACTACACTGAAGACGACAGTGAAAAAGATTTCCAAATGCTCTTCTGCACGTAACATATCGCTTGAAGACGACGACGGAAAGAACGACTGCTCATCCTTGTCACCCACTTTCAGTTATCGTGTAGCTATAGCAAATGGACTCCCAAAAAGCTCTCCTTTTTTGAATAATAATGAAAGCATCTTTCCTGAGGTTCTCTCGATTGATAGTAGTTACTCTGACTCTTTGAGTGAGACAAAACCTGTCCGGAGACTGGATGAGCATAAATCCCACACAATGCCAGTAAGACGAAATAGGAAGAGCCTCATCAGTTTGGCTCCCTCTGATGGAAGTTCTGAGGGGGAAAGAGTGGAACGCTCCAGTCTACACACACTTAGGCTGGGTGCTCTACGCAAGTTAAGAAAATGGAAAAAGAGTCAGGAATGTGTCTCATCAGACTCCGAGGTGAGCAATTGGAGGAAAACCCTGGGCATCCGGAGCAAGTCTTTGGACCGTGCTGGACGGCAGCAAAAGAGTTCAACCCTGGAGCCTGGCTCCTCCTCCACAGGTTGCATCAGTCAAACCCAGGATGTCATGGAGATGATTTTTAAGGAGCTTCAAGGAATCAGCCAGATAGAGACAGAACTGTCTGAGCTGCGTGTCCATGTCAATTCTCTTAAAAGCTCAATTGATGAGATTTCCAGTAGTGTGGAAGTCGTTCAGAGTGAGATTGAGCAGCTTCGCTCGGGATTTGTCCAGTCTAGAAGAGAGACACGTGATATCCATGACTACATTAAACAAATTAGCCACCAGGCCAATAATTCAACCTTGCGGTTTATCAATGTTCCAGAAGAAAGGCATGAGAAAACAGAGAGTCTGATATATAAATTACTAAAAGACAAAATGGGTTTCATTGATGCCCACAAAACAATAAAAATTGAACTTGCTCATAGGCTAGGACAACAGAGAGAATGTTCAAATGCAAAACCCCGCCCTATTATTGTAATTTTTGCGACAACACAAGATAGGGATATAGTCTTGAAAAAATGCTACAAACTTAAAGGAACAGGCATTACAGTCTCTACTGATAGCTTAACTCATGATGGAAAGGAGAGAAAAGACAAAGCATTGCCCTCCTCACAAACCTACGAGAGCATGGATCTAAAGGTCTCTGGAAAGGATAAAGAGAGTGATGATTGGGACTCAATGGACAGTGATAAAGAATTGGAGGAATTAAGCAGAAATAAATATGCAATGGTGATTTCAAAGCCTGTTCACAAGAGTAAATCAGAGAAGAGGCGATCCCATGACCATAGCAGGTCAGGAGAAGAAGCAGGCTTCTCAGGAGCAGTTAATTATGCTGATGACACTTACTATGACCCAGACAAGCATGCCAAGGCTTATTACTCTGATCTGACCCCTGGCTGGCTTTCTCAGAGTGACTATTCCACCCCTAAACTCAGCCGCTCTGAGTCTGACTGCTCAAAACTTTGCCAGTCTTACTCAGAAGACTTTTCAGAGAGCCAGTACTTTACACGGGCCAATGGCTGCTCCTTGCTGTCCTCCTCAGATCAGGAACTGTGGCAGAGAAAACAAGAAGACATGTCTTCCTCCTGGTATGCTGGCCCTAGTGTCCCACTCAGCCAGGAAAATCCAACCTATGAACACAATGAGGTTGAGACAACTGAAACTATTGACAGTGGGGTGAGCAATGGCCTTGTCTGCATGTCTGGGGACAGAAGCCACTATAGTGGCTCCCAGCTTTCTCTGCAAGGTGATCTATCACCGTGGAAAGACTGGCATCATCTGGAACAAGGTGCAGACTCTGGCTTGGAAGCCTCGATAGAGGTCAGTAGTCCCTTTGACCCATCAACCATCCCTGGTTTTCCAGAGAACATCACTAAATGTCAGGAGGTTGATTTGCAATTTGAAGGAGATGAAGAATTCATGATGTTTGACAGAGAACCTTCTCTTCCACCAATAACCACACACATCATTCCTCACATGACAGAGCGGGAGTCTGTCATCAAGACATCTGCTCGCCAGTCTAAAGAAGGATGTAAGGCGATGACAAAAGAAACCACAAAAGTATTATCTAAAGATGCCCCTAAAGCTGCTGCTAAAGTGACACATAAACAAACTAAATTGGCTACTAAAGAAGAAAGCACCAAAATATTGCCAAAGGAGAGTTGTAACAAGGTAACTGCAAAGGCTTTGCCTAAAGTGACCTCTAAAGCAGCACCTAAAGAGTTACCTAAAGAGATTAAGAAATCCTTAGCTAAAGAATCCTCTCAAGCTCCTAAAGAGTTACCTAAAGAGATTCAGAAATCCTTAGCTAAAGAATCCTCTCAAGCTCCCCCTAAAGACAGTTCTAAACAGACACCTAAAGATGCCATAAAGCCCACTGTTAAAGAATTATCTAAAGTGACATCTAAGGTAGCTTCTGGTGAGGTTGCAAAAGTAGCTCCAAAGGTGGCCCCAAAAGATAGCCCCATAATGACTCCTAAAGCAAGTCCTAAAGAGTCCCCCAAAGAGAGCCCTAAAATAACCCCAATTGAGAGTCCTATTTCAACCCCTAAAGAATCCCCTAAAGATTCCCCTAAAGATTCCCCAAAAGATTCCCCAAAAGATTCCCCTAAAGTCATTGCTAAAGAGTTCCCACAAGTTGCATCTAAAGAAGGTCTGACAGCTGCTGCTAAAGAGGTTACCAAAGAAGCTGCAAAACTACCCACAAAAGAGGCACCAAAAGAGATGCCAAAAGTCGCATCTAAGGAGAATGGTAAAGTACCCACAAAAGAGGTTTCTAAAATTCCATCTAAAGAAGCCCCTAAAGTAGCCCCGAAAGAGAGTTATAATGTTCCCCCAAAAGACACCCCTAAAGCAGCCCCAACAGAAGCCCCTAAAGTGACATCCAACATAGCCTCTAAAGATGCCCCCAGGGTAAATTCCCAAACACTTCCTAGAGAAAAATTCCCTGAATTGGATGTAAATCATAGCTTTCACCAGACCCAGAATAAGACTTCAAGTATGTACCGCAGCCAGAGTGAGATTAGAACTGAGAAGGTTGAGGAGGTTCCAAAGTCTTGGAGCAGTAGGCTCAGCATAGATCTTAGTGAGAAATCCTTTGGTTTTGGCTTTGGCTCTACACTGCAGAGGGCCAAGTCAGCTCTGGAAGTTGTTTGGAAGTCAGGTGCTCAGACTACCCCTCCTCCTCCAGAGGAGCCCACCAACCCCTCTTCATCATTTATGGGACGTTTCCGCACCCTGTCCACCTCCAATGCAAACAGCTCCACAGTAGACTCAGATGCCTGCACTGAGCCTGTTTTATGCAAACAGGCAGAGGATGAGAAAAAAGGTGAAGAACCTAAAGCTGGTGAACAACCAGTAGACAATGAGACTCACTATGTTGAGGTGATGGAGCAGGTACTAGCAAACTTGGAGAACAGAAATAATGCAAATGAGACAGATGAGACAGAAGAACCAACAGAGGAGTATGAGACCTCTCAGGACAATGATGTGTTTGAAGACATTGAGGAATCTCAAGACAATGCCTGTCAGGATTTTGAGGCATCACAAGATTTTGAAGCTACAGAGGACTTTGAGGAAGGTAAAGAGGCATGTGTTCTGGACTATGATTGCAATTTGGACGAGCAGTATAATGAAGAGTACAGTGAGGATTATGAAACACCATTCACTGAGGACACTGCTGAATATGACGCAATGGTGGAGTATGTTGATGTAGAAGAACCGGATGAGACTGAGGACAATGATGTGACAGAGGAGATGGATGAGGGTGATGAAGCAGAGTTAGCGGAGGTAGATGAAATAATTGAGGAGGCCACTGAGGTGTCTGAAAAAGTGGAGCAACAAAGGGAGGATGAAAACAAAAATGTTGCCGACGAGAAGCCTGCAGAGGCCCCACCCAAGAAGCGTCTTCGACCCACATTCAAGGAAGCAGCACTCAGGGCCTACAGAAAGCAGATGGCTGAACTGGAGCAGCAGATCCTGGCAGGGGGTATGACTCTTTACTCCTTTTTATTTGTCATGGTGTCACTTTGATATCTTTCTGAAATATTAAGCTTTACATTGTTACTTACATGACAGATCATATCTGTGTTTTTCTGTGGCATACATACAATATTAACTGCTCATCAAGGCAAAGACAAATATATCTTTGGTTGTGAATACTTAACATTACTTTACAAAATTATTTGGAACTAGAACATTATCAGCCAGGTACTTCACTTGACCCTTCAACATACAAGGGATATTAACCGTGTTTGAAAACCACACATAAATACACAATAGGTATGGTCTGTTCTTTTTTATTCATCCAACAGAAGCCTTGTTTTGTTGGTGGAAGTCTCAATGAGAGTATATACTCACACTTTGATTCACTTTGAGACTCTTTGAATTGAAAACTGAAGATGGGACTTTCTCCGAGGGTGGATAGCAGTGTGGTATTGACATTGTTTTTTTATTGCCATGGTACAGCATTAGATTTTCTGTAGTAGACTGGCTCAAAGGATAAGACCATCAAAAACGTTTTCTGGCATTGTTTGAAAATTTAACACACCTTAAAAAAATGGGACTGTACTTCAAAAGTATCATCAGTTTTTTGCAATGAATTAAAACATGATTATTGTCTAATCTTGGGTATCATTGTGGTGGCCGACAGCAAAACCCAATGTGATGACCTGTTCATATTGACAACTACCCAGAATGTTCTAGACATTTGAAATCATTTTTCTCTAAATATAGCAGCATATTGGGCCAGTACTCTCACTTAAATTTTTGAATCATAATTGTATTTTGCTGCAGTAATTTCCCAAATCAAAATACTGTATAATTGATGGGAGAAGTCTTACTTACATGGATGTGATTAAAAAATCAGCATGGCTGTTCAAATTGTTGAATTGATTCATTGAGGGGGAAGTAGTCTTTCAACTGGAATGAAAAAAAGAGACTAGGGAATTTCCACTCTTACTTAAAATGAAAAAGCTCTTGACCTACATACGTAGCTACGACTGCGATGCTCATGGTGAAGTAGGCCCTGCAGTTCAGGGAATACAGGCTACACCTGAATATTGTAAGGCAGTGTGACAGATGTGTGCACAAACTTTTTCAGTGGCCACAAGCACAAACATCCTGCAGAGAATAAACTCAGGACTGTTATTAAATTAAACTCTTAAATTATGGGAGCTTTATCCAGATAAACGGTTGTAACTGACCAGGCTTACTAGCCTGAAAGAGACCAACAATATAATGGTAATATGAGATGCTAGTAGCCAAGATATAAACTACTATAAAGTACACATTGCTCTCTAATTATTAGCATAGCCCCACACAAACAATACAACATAATTGAAATATTTTCATTTGTCTAAATACATGAGAAGAAAAGCAGAGGGGAAACATCAGTTATTCTTGTTGAAAGGGGCAAGGGGAAGAAATGTGAGGTCGGAGTAACAGCTAATGTGTGTTTAAAACGTCTGTCAAGAACTCTGAATTTTGTGACCACAATCAACTACATAGCTTTGTGTCTTTGTAGCTGATGTGTGCTACCCCTTCTCGTGCTCTTGAGCATGCTGGCTGGTCTTGGTGGTAGCTGTGAAGGGAGTCTCAGCAGTGCTGCCACTTTTGCCAGGCCTTTCTTCAACTGGCTACAGCAGCGTCTGTATTCAGATGCTAATTCACACTCCCAAGGGCATTCTGTAACCAGGTCAGCCTTGCTTGGAATATTTATAGAGGTCTGCTGCTAGTGAAGTTTGCTGTTTTCTCCTGGGGAGGCAAAGGAGGTAGATCCTCTTTATGCCTAGTGCAACATTTCCAGAGAAAGTGTGGATATGGAAATGCAAATGCAGGGAATGAAAGATCTTTATTGTTTCAAGTGAAATTATCCAATTCAAAGCACTGACTGATTCAATACAGTTGTTTTCATCTGATTGTTGTGAACAGGGAAATCCTTTTCTCCACAGTTTATGCTCACAACCCAGAGGAGCTATGGTATAGTTAACTGAAGCGCCAGGTTTCAGATTGAACACATAAAAAGTGCACTCGTACTTTGGCCCTGTTCAGACATAGCATTGACATCAATCTCAGGTGATCCAATCACAAGTGGTCAGCTCTAAGTACGCAAATTAATCATGGCCCACATTGAAGGACAAAGTATTTTTACACTTGGTGTTTCCCTGAGTATTTAATTGTGGCTAACTCCAGAAACTTTGACTTCCACATATTGTTTATTTTATTTCATTTTAAAGTAAATGTTTTGCACAGCTGCTTGCGCCACATTGTTCAGGTCAGCCACTCTTTAAACACACACACACACACACACACACACACACACACACACACACACACACACACACACACACACACACACACATATACTTACATTAGTCCCTTTCGGAATAGCTAAAAACAACATAATTTGGTCTTTAAAAACAGAAATCATGTCCTTGTTTATTTACATATAGAGCAGGGAAGTGAGATCCAATCACATTGGGTCCCAAGGGGTCACAGGAGTCAAGTGTGGAGATGAATTCTAATGGCAGGTGTGAACTGAGGTACTTAGAGCTGTGGTCAGATCACATGAGACTGATGTTGACACAAGGCCTGAAGAGGGCCCCTTGATTAAAGTGTTGCTAAATCGTTCTATCTTAAACTTGTAATTTCTCCCTAAACTTGCAGTAGGACACATTCTTAATAATTCAGATCAAAGCCACAGTTTTGACTTTATCTGTACAATTCATATCTCATCTGAATGACAATAGAAGTGAGTTTTAACCCAATGCAGTTTCATGCCTACGGGGCAAGCCTGCAGGTTTCATGCCTGCAGGGCATAAAACAGAAATAGAATTGAATAGAACAGAATTGAACAAAATAAACCTGCCTGCCAAATGACAAAATTTGTCATTGTCAAATAAAATAGGACTGAAGGAGAACAGTGAGTTCTAACATTACTACTGTAGTTGATGCATTTCTATAGAAGGAAATGGCCTGATCCTTTGGTATAATCATTCATCTGTTCATCAGTGAACAGACTGGTAGGCACAGGCATTTGGGACATTCATATCTCATTCTGAGCTACCACATTTCATTAAGTCCAAGCCTGGTGGGCTTCAACCTCTCACTACAGACTTATTCTGTCATGATTTGTTTTGTCCCAGTGAGAGTATTAAAGATGCAAGTTGTAATTGGCTAATATATCCATCCATCCATTATCTATGCCAGTGTTCTTTGAGGGTCATAGGGGGAGCTGGAGCCAGTCCCAGCTGACTTGGGCAAGAGGCGGTGTACACACTGGACAGATTGCCAGCATCGCAGGGCCAACAAACAGTGACAAGCAACAATTCCCACTCATATTCACACATATGGTCTATCTGATTAACCTAACCCCAATCTGTATGTCTTTGGACTGGGGGAGGAAGCCAGAGTACCTGGACAAAACCCACACGGACACATAGAAGAACATGCAACCTCCACACAGAAAGATCCCAGGCTGAACAGGGATTTGAACCAGGAAGCTTCTTGCTGTGAGCGACTAAACATCACACCAATAACAAAGTATCCAGTAGTTCTAGAAAATGTTTTCAATATCTGTAAAATAGGTGCAAGCACTGATTACCCCCTGGAATTATGAATAAATAACAACTATAAATGGGTTAGATATGAAAATTCAGCAGATCAAATAAACAAATAAATAGACAAATAAGTACGTGGACACATTATAGACAATAATGTCCAGTTGTTCATAAGACTTGTCAAACAGCACATTAGTTATTTATCAGTCTCAAATGATGCTGAATTACACCACTGAAAACTACAAATAAAGGCAGAGCTAGTTAGTGTGATAACCAGTATCAGTAATGAATAGGTGACCGATAACATTTAAAGAAATACCATACGGCTACGATACAGACTTTATCAAAGGTTTTAGATGTGCTTGTTGTTGTCTGGACTTACTCAAAGTAAGGTGGGGGGTCCAGTGGTGTTGCTAGGCCGAGGCATGCTAGTTTTCTGCAGCCAGTGATTAGCCTCTGCCAAAGAGGGGGGGCACCCAGTCCTATAACACAAAGGTTGTATTTGTAGTGTGTTCATAGCAGCCTCCATAAGTCATCTTGGCATTCCTTCGCTCATAGTGTGTGACTGAGGAGGGGACTCACCTGTACTTAGCTAGGCTAGCTGTTGCGTTGATGTCAGTGAAGAGCTGAGCTTTACTGCAGGACTGGGAGCCTTATGGTTGATAATCATTAATACAAAAAGCCAAACAGAAATTCGATTCCATGACAAGCAATTCGTTGTTACTTTGGTAGAAGAATACAACACAATAGACCAACGTGTTCCTCAGGGTGGTCCCCTCCTCCGGGTGTTTGCCTGTCAGGTAACCCACGCAGATGTTTGTGTTATCACTGACGAGCATCATGGCGGCTGTCAGGAGAAACATGTCAGTTTAAAGTTTTTGTCAAACAGGCAGCTTTCTTTCGACAGCTTTCTGACAGAGACAACATCCTGCAGGCAGGTTTTGTGGTGAGTGAGCTAGGAGCTAATTGCTAGGAGGCTGAAACTGTTAGTTTTAGAGTTACCTGACAAAGTAAAATTGTTCTTACGTGTCAGTTTGAATTGAAGAACAGTTGCAGAGTTTGATACAAGGTGAGGGTTCCTCCTCCGTGCTCTTTACACTCTCTGCAACTTTAATCACTCTCGTTTTATATAATTGACTTTACACTAAAGACTGTAACTGAGGATATGGGGGGTTAGGGTTAGGGCTGATGAATAGAGATGATTCATGGTAGACATTTTAATCACATCAGTGATGACCCTGTCCTATCTGTGTGAATCAGGAAACCATCACAATGAGCCACTGTGAACAATACCATGTGTCTTAGTTGTGAAGTTATTGGAAAGTGATTTGAAATTACTTACATCTCTATTTTTCAACCATAGAATGTAAAAAATATCATGGATAAGTAAATGATTACAGATTAATTAGTTACACAGTCAACTAATAGATTGTGCATTGTTAATTAATCTAGATCTGCGATTAAGAAACACCAGCCAAGACTATGAATAGTTATTAATAATATTAATATTAATATTAATATATAAGTAGTATTTTTGTCACGTTTAGTCAAATACAAATATGTGACTTGTTTGAGGCCAGGAGTTAAATCAATGTTTTTTGTTGTTCAGTCTGTAGAAGAAATCTTTGAATGGCAGTTTTATAGCAACCATAAACTCAAATTCCTCTCCTGACACTAAATGGAAATATGGGCTTTTTTAAACAGTAAAACCACATTAACCCGAAACCAGGTTCATCTGGTGAGGTCAGTCTTCCATACCACCCACACGAGACATTTTTTCATCCGTGTTTATTCACCTCACCTAAGGCAAACTTTGATAAATATATTACATGTCATGAATATTGAGCTAAAGTGCTGTTTGTCAGTCAGCAGGGATAGAAACTGGCCTCCAGACTTTTTACCACCACACCGGAACATTCCAACAAATAATTTTAACTGACCTGAGGTAAATATAAACTCTCCCAAAATCTAAATATATATATATTTTTTAGAAAGGAATAGATTTTGAACAGAAAAGTTATCTGTGAATATTGGAGAGGCTGTTTACAGAATTTGTAAACATTTCTATTGCAAACTGCGTCTTTGCTAAATGATGAATAAACTAATGATTATACCTATAAAATCTCTTTAGTTGATGATGCTTACCAGAGCAGATGCAGTCTATCTCGATCCCTGGACAGAAATAAAATACTGTATGTCCTTAAAAAGGTTTGCATATTACATTCACATTTGTGGTGGCCAGAAGTTTGTGATCTGTCCCACTGTGGACTAGTGTGACAGATCACATCTCACCTCTGCACAAACTGCTGGTCATTTTGACCTAGTCTATTTCACCGTTACTGCTCAGTTGTCGTCTGGTGCTCTCTGCCGTGTACTCTTAGAGTAGGTCGGGCCAAATGTCTGCAGTAAAAACATAATAGATATTAGGGGGAAATATTTTCTAATTTTGATCGACTTATATTCAAACCCCCGGTCTGCACCTCAGTGCACTGCGAATGTGAATGTGTTAAAATATGGCTGTGTGTGTCGGAGGAGGGGTCAGTCGTGGTTGTACTATCAGCCACGTGCAGGCTTTTCTGCTTCAGTGAGCTCTGATCTATGCACAGTGTGACCATGTGTGTCGACACAGAAGTTCAGGATTTACTGCTGCTGTTGCTACCTTGATACTTTTGCCTGCACGCACTCGCAGAGGTTTTCTACCTATCGATTATATTTTTGTGCTACACGTATAAGGCAGGTGTGGAATGAGGTTTATATCCGTACCCTGTAGTCTATCTGTGTGGGCTTGCTAGTGGAGGAGATGGCTCTATCTGTAAAGCCGTGCTGAAAGTAGCTTAGCTGATCGCTGTCCATGGTACCCACTCTGAGCTCAGCTCCTCGCTGAGTGCTGTGTCTCAGTGTGTGTGTGTGTGGAGCTTTTGGTGCCCCCTCACACACTTTAATATATTTTCACAGATATACACATGTAGTGTCTTTACATAAATCAAAAAATTTTAAAGAATTTATACAACCTAATTGTCTCTGGAGTTTCACAGTGATATGTGTGGTTGATGTGGTTTATGGTAAAGTGGTTTATAAAGGCAGCGACAGGACCTGCTCGAGATTTTTGAAGATAGTGGCTTGGCAATAAAACAATATCAATAAATATCGCAAACCAAAATTTTGTCGATAGCAATATAACAAATTAAATTTATATCGGTACATTGGTTATGTATTATGAAAGCACCGTGAGGAAGTATGACACATTGATCTAGCTCAGATTTGTAAAATATTTTGCCTATATATTAAGTGTTTATCATTCTCTGCTCATAAAGAAGCCTTCACTCAGGAGCAAAGATCAGCCCTTCAATTTAGAAATAATCATTTATTGTGGTAATTATCAGTATTGACTGAAATATATATTTTAATAGAATTTTTTGCCATATCGTCCAGCCCTACTTGATGACATTTCAACTCTCATTCAAACGGCCTCTTCATTGACTGGTGGAGTCAGAGGCAATAAGAACTGAAGAGGCCTTTAACATGTGAGGCGAAACATATTGAAGAATCCAGTTGGCTTCGAATAGCACTTACAAAGATATACAATCGAATTGTTTTTATGTTGACTAGAATGCATTTTTAATGTTTTTAAAATATCAGTGCCTCCACAAGGACCACTCATCATGAAAAGATGTGTGCTTGTGGTGAGCACTAATGGCTGTATAAAGCACTCTGGGTAATAGCATCCACCAAATACTCTGGGCTTCATTCTCAATACATGTGCAGCACCAGAGTTATTGCTATTTAATGATTATCAATTCATTTTTATGTGATTTTTTTTTGTCAACTTTCAGGTAAACTGAGAACAAAATGAAGATGATAATTCACATTGTTGGTGTTATAACAACTGCATGTTAACAGTGTTTCAATGTCAGTTTAATCAGATGAGCAATTTGATCTTTTTCTTGTGAACAGCTGTTTTCTGTTTGCAGCACATTAGATCATGGTTATGTCGTCATTTATCACCCATGGGTCAATAGCACAGTAATTGCACCTCTGCAGTCTTGCTTATGCAGAGGGTTGGCCATTTCGCAGTTCATCTCCAAAATGGCAAAATGATTCTAAGCGCTTACACTTACCTAATGTCCCGTGTCTCCATAGCTAACATAGGTAATGTTATCTATCAGAGGCATTTTTTTTAAATTTGTGCTGCACTGGTTTAAGGAAGGATCTTCATATTTCATCCTTTGTTGTATAACAGAGCTTACTGGTTCTACTGTGTGTACTGTGTCCCTGTGTTTATAGCCTTCCTCCCTGAGGCACATGTTGACTCTGTCTCCATTTCTGCATAATTTGTTGTCAAAAGGCAGTAATAGTAGATTAGTGTCCAGAGAGCCCATAATGTCTTTGTCTTTTGGTGAGCTGCTCTTTTCTAACTCTGCACCCTCCTGTCATTTTCTCCTTCCAGACGCCAGTGCTTTGGATTCTCAGGTTTTAAGTCATTGTTTATCAGATATCATCTACAGTACAACCACCCAGTCACTTTTGATTTCATTGCATGTGCATTTGTATTTTTTCTTTTTTTGTGTTGTGTGATTGTGTGCGTTCTTGTCGTACCCACCTGTACTGTGAGAGTGTGTGTCTTTCTCTGTAGATAAATAGATGTAAGTTATAAAAGAGAATGTAGCATGGGTTCTTTGAGTCGTGTTGCTGTCACTCTGTGCTGGTTGTCCTTTTATCAGTCTCTTTTCAGAAAATGATTTGTGTTTCAAAGTGGACATTTTGGCCAGTGAGGAGGGAGCATTACACAATAGGCAAATCTGGCCTGAAGCACCAAGAGCGGCACAACTCTCAGTCTTGAGCCCACAAATTACATTGATGTGGAATAATTTGGTCTTTTGCCTGTGGTGCTTCCCTCCCTTCTCCCTGTGCTGCAATTCTTCCCGCCTATCATTTATCTTATCCTGAGTTGACCTCCAAATGTACTGTATTTTCCCTAAGTACATTTTGTTGCACTGTATTTTTGTTGTTTAAAAGTCCTTCTGAGTGCTTTGTGTTTAGTTGTGTGCACTCACATCGTATTCCTTGTCTTACATTAAGTGATCTTTCTCTCCACAGCCTCGCAGTCTTTTGGATCCCAAAGTGCTCGGCTTGCAGACTGGAGGGTGAGTGGTGGCTCACACACTGATCTGATCAGTTTGCAATTACACAAATCTGAGCGGCTGTTGTGTGCCCCCATGCTGCGGCACATGGAGCAGAGAAGTTGCAAACACACTGATTGTCTGACGTGCAGCCGCAATGAGGGATATGATGCTCCCTAGTTTTTGTGTCCTACCACAGAGAGAAGGCTGATATACACAATGCCTGATGCCTCCATGACATCTGTAAAGGAACTTATCCCCTTGGCTGCACATATGCGATTGTTTATGAATGGTTAATTATGAAAGTGATTGGGGATTTGGGATCAGTGATGAAGCCCAGCTGTTGTCATAGGTCACGAGAGTTAAGAATGGCTAATACATATATTTACCCAGGCTCATGACAAGACTATGCAGCCACCTGCAGCGTGTACTGTGCATAAATGCAGCGAGAGCAGGGGGCCTGTGCAGCTCGTCATGTTGTGTATCTTTAGGGTCATACCACTGATGTCACTGAGAGGGCTGACAGGAGAGCTTGAGCAGCTTTATCTGTGCGGAGGCATTGGGGCTTGGATGTCATGTTGAGGTCATTAGGGAGGCGTTGATTGACAGTTTAGGTGATGCCATCGAGAGCTTCACAAGAAAGGAGAAGGACTGGTGGGAAGGCACTGAGGGATTGTGCACATGGCAGTGGGAAGACGGAGAGCGCAAGAGAACCAAAAGTGTTGCGAAGACTGAGAGAATCATCTTAAAATAACTTTTTCCGATGCATGGATTTGCATAGATTTAGCCGCTGTTTAGCCTTGACTAACGTGCAGATTACTATCTTCTGCATTCATAGTGTGTACTATAAATCCAATAGGTATGTATCTGTAAAAGCATGTCTGCAGCAATACCCGTGCAAATTGAGATAACACGGATGACGGGGGAGCCTGTGGGAACGACAGAGGTTGAGAGGGAGTACGAGGAGCTCCAGTGTAGATGGTCAACAGCATGTGAAGTCAAGAGGAAGGGGTGGGACAGGTCAGGTAGGAGCCATGATCCATTGTGTTTACCAGCTGTGTAAATCAAGACCCCACTCTTTCGCCGTAGTAATGTATCCCCCAGTGTGGCATTATTATGTTATTAATACACCTTAAATCTGTCTGCTTCTCCAGGGCTGGCAGTATTCTTTATGGTATTGACAGCATGCCTGATTTACGCCGCAAGAGGATAGTGCCGCTTGTCCGAGACCTGGTGAGTCATCTGCCCCAACAAGGTTATGTGTGATTTATGTCAACTCTATCTCAGTGACCCCAAATTAAACCACACAGAGTGAGTATGAACCTCTGCTGCAGACAATTGTTTTAATTGGCAACCTGCTATAATGTGATGAAGAGTGACAGTGTTTGTTTCTTATCTTAATTTCCTCAGGACCCTAATATTCTTTGGGCTTTGCTATGCTTTGTCTGAGTTTGGCATTTTGAATTATGACATGTTTGGTTCACTGCACATGATAGAGATGATTTCAGATACTTACCTCATATATGTAGACCTGATATGCAAATGAGATAGAATTAAAAAAAGTTGAATTGTGATCAAATCAAGCCAATAAGAAGTTTATATGGTGATAAAAGCAACCACTTAAGTCCCTTGTTATGTAGTGTAGAGCACTGCCTAGTGGGAATGTTAAATATAACCTAAGCAATAACGCTATGGCTTGATTAATTACCCTAGAGAGTGTTTAAGGCATTGCATCACAGTGATGCTTCTCCATTTGTTTTTACTGTGACATAATGTGTTGTAACATATCCCACAGAGAGGCCTGTTACAGTGCAGCCCACTTGAGCACTGTACAACGCGTTTAGTCTTTCTGATAGAAAGCAGGCTGTTGTGAGACCAGTTAGTATTTCTGTCTGTATATAACTGTTTGTCTATTATGTTCTGCATAGAGTCCGTCTGTCTTGTGTTTGTTTGTTTCTCATCTTTATGTGTTTCAGCCAAAACAACGGAAATATAATCCCACTCGCTAATTCAAGTCTCTTTAAAAACAAACCTCTACCTGTTGATTCAGAGTTTACTGTGAAATAATGCAAATAGCCGTTTATGCAAATTTACAATGCAGCTTGATGTCATACACATAGATGCTGATGAATGTTTATACCACAGTGAACAACATGAGTTGATGCTGTATTTGTCCATATCTCTCATGAAATTAATAACCAACAATGTCTTGGTAAGTATGGGATGTCGTTTTTAATTTTCAATTTATTTGGATTTTGCGTGTATATTTACCATCCCTACATAGACCCATAACAGCTATGGGTGATATTTTTCAGTGAGTTGTCAGATTTCACCCTCGCCGATGCTTGGCCATTTTTCTCCCTTTTTTTCTCGTTGCTCGGCAGGTGTCGAAAAAATTCGCAACTTGAAATGTTGACAACTCAACCCAAAAATATATCCGAGAGACTTCATTGACTTCTGATTTAACTGTGTGAGGCTTTTAAATCATGTAAAAGTGATACTGAGCGAGCCTTTTACACTTGGGATGAAGTCACTAGTCAGCAAACAAATTGGTCCCCTTTCATGCCTCTCCTTTGTCAATGTCCCACATTTGCTGTGCGATTGCTTCAGGGCAGCAACAGCGTTTGATTGGAACGGACAGTAGGGTTCCCCCATATAATGGTGGGATGCGAAAAACAAAGAAAAAAAACCCAATACAAAAAAAGGATGTCGAAAATTAATTCCCAAGGCACTGACCGCTATATTGTAGCTGAATAGATCATATCTGGACAGAGGGTCATATTGTATTGCCCGCAGCAACCTCAGCAGTGCTGGTGCATGTTGATAAACTTACATCAACACCCACAGTTCATGTAGAGGTCACGTTTCCTCCTACATTCCCCATGGCTTCCATGGATCTTTACCATAGCTGGGCTGTACGGACAAGAGGGTCGTGGTAAAGACTGATCCAATATTGTCAGCTGTCCATGTCTGCATTCCTCTGTCACGTAACTTCCTCCAGTATGGGATACATGTTGATCAATTTCTGGTCACCCAGACTCAATGGGTTTTTATATAATGGCTAATTTACTTTTGTGTATCTGTGCGTCTGTACTTGTGCGTTACCTGTTTGTGTTTGTGTGGGTGTGTACTACAGATGTTTGAGTAAGTTATTGGATGTGTGGGCAGATGTGTGTGTGTGTGTGTGTTTTTTTTTCTTTCTTCAAAGTGGGTGAGTGTGAGTCTGTGTTGTGCAGTACAGCTGGCTTCACCCATACATGAGTGTGTGTGTGTGTGTGTGTGTGTGTGTGTGTGTGTGTGTGTGTGTGTCTTGTATTTCTGTTTGTGTCAAACTACTGTGCAGAGCAGACAGCAGAAAATATGGTCAAAGCTTCATCCAATAGAGAAGTGAATATAAATGCCAAGCATGACTGCAGTTTAGCAACCTCCAATGCATGAGTGGATAAAGAATCATGCAACGGCTGTATAACCTCTCTTGATGAATAGCTGAATCTTTCTAGAGCTCTATGCCCTATCAAGCAGTCCTGCATGGCAGTTGAGGCACCTATGCTCTCAGTATGGAAAATAAATACCACAAATTCCTCTGCTGTTTGTGCCTTTAACATTCGCCCTCCCACTCCTGTGCTAATTCAATGTCTTTATTCTTTCCTCCCCTGTTCACGGCCTCCTGGAAATCACAGGCTTTGGTAAGCTCACTTTCTCTGTGCACTTTGATCACCCGTTCACAAGCCATTTAACTCTATAAAGATGTGTTTTCTATATGTGTACATTCATTGCGATGAATATTGCATAAAAGTGCAGAAAGGTAAAACGGCTGGGTGAATTTATTCCTTTTCATCATCTTCTCTGTCCCTCAGACCCTCACTGCTCGAAAGGCAGGCATCTCGTTCGCTCTGGTGAACCGGTCCACCCTGAATAATGAGGACCTGGTGAGTACTAACATCCTCGCATTGCTTGCACGAAAATCAGCTACTGGCTATTATCAAGTCTTACAGGATAATGGAGGGTTCTTCAGGGACATGGGCTGCAGGACCAATGTTCTCATTATATGTTAGGGAGGTGTTTGGAGAAGAGGTTGCTGGAGCTGAGACGGATTTTTATTGCTGCTCTGTTTTTTCTGTGGCCATTGTACTCCAGGGCTCAGGAGCACGTTGCCGGGAAAGCAGGGTTCCAAAATGAAAATGAGATGGACTGCATTAGTCAGTGGCTTTATTTTTTTAGATGTACACAGAGTTACCGCATCTGTCTGTCTGCCTGTCTCTCTGTCTATAATAATCCTTTATTAAAATGGTCTCTGTAGCCGGCTAGTCATTGTTTCTACTGTGATGCTTCTGTCAGATCATTTGGCTCAGTTCAGGAATGAAGTGATAGGCCCATCAAATTCATTTTAGACAATCCAGGACCGCTGTGGGAATGATCGGGGGTAAGTCTTAAACACCCCGTCTAAAATTACGAATTTTTAATCCAGCTAATGTGCAGACGATAGCAACAATAAATTAGCACATGAATGACCAATACCATTTCTAACTTCTGATTGGGTGGGCAGACTATAGCCCGCTTCCAAAGTTATCCACAACCCCTTTGACTCAAACAGAGCTGGATTAGATGGATCAACACAATTCACCTGATTTTAGTGTCGTTTCTAAACTCTGCCAGACAACAGCCTGTCAGCCATGATAATGGTCACTGGTTTGAGACACAAAACAGACTCTGAAACAGGAAATGAAAGGAAATTATTACAAATAGTTTGACCAAAAATAAATTTACTGCAAATTTACTTTTAACCCTTTTAAATACAATTATTACTTTGAGTTACTTTTAATGTGAAATAATATTACAAAATGTGCTTTATTTTACACTGTTGCTGATGTAGGTAAAAATAACTATAATACACATTACTGTGATGATTTTTACCAATGATTTTCTGTCATTTAACAAAATCCATAGTGTGTTCAATACCCTGCGCTGCATGGAGTATTGTCTTACAAGTTGTTTTGGGAATGAAGGGATTTTAGGTTAATACAAAAATGAATAAATAAAAATGATTCTTCAAGAAGGAATATTTTGATGAGCTTAACCCAGAGAATTGAGAAACAAAAATATGTGATAAATGAATTTTTGGATGAATACATTCACCTTCTGAAAGAGGTTTCAGCTTCTTAGCTGTTGGCAGAGCTCTGTGTTCAGAAAGGAGCTGCTCTCAGCTCAGTCAGCTCACGGTTTAAATAGATACACACAGTCTGCATTCACTGACTGAGGGTCTGGTTATATTTTGAGAAGGAACTAGCAGAGAATACATTACCACCGTAACACTTTTCTTTTTTTTTACCCCTTTCATCGTCACTTACAAAAAAAATTAAAGCAGTAACATTTACTCATTCCATTTTATCTGAATTACTTTTTCTGAGTGCATTTTTACTTAAGAAACTTCACTTCATACTTCTTTCTCTCTTAGTTGAGTTCAGTTCTCCAGTACTGCTCCTCCTCCTGTCAATGCTGAGACACTTTAGTGTTGACCTCTAAATCTTGCTCTGCTTTAATTGATCGCAAGTCTTCACTCCCAGAGGGAAAATGGAGGATAAGGAAAAAAACAGAAGATTTCAGCTAGACAAACCAGTAGACACTTATAATATAGTATATATATAATATATATATAATATAGCTTAGTCGTACACAATTCTGTGTAAACAATGCACAAATATTACATACAAGAGACATGGCCCTGAATTTGTGCGCACCTATTTGTGTACATTTTCACATCACTTAGCTTGTTCTTTCTCTTGACTTGGTGCTCATGGTGCACATGGCCAGTTGCCCTAAAGTGAGAGGGTCTTGATTGCTTACTAATAGCATGGATTTGATTAAAGGAGCTTTAGGGATGAACAGCTCATGTCCACGATGAGGCGGAAATGATGTGATAGATGCATTGTGTTGATTGGTGTATGAAGGGAGCAGATTCTTGGGCTACAGTGGTAAGTAAGGCTTGGTCTTTAAGGGATAGAGGTCCAGTGTTCTGATTAGGAACAAAGAGGGAAGAGTTTGATAATTGTTGGCTGAGGGGAGCTGAGTTCAGAACAAATGCAGATTGTGTAGTCTTGTTAAGTAGGACGAGCAGATGTCAGAGTTTTATCTGCTGCATTAAGTCCAGGAGAGTGCTTCCCTGTGAGGACTGCGAGTGAATGTGAACGACCATATGCGGTTGTAGAGTGCAGAGGATCCAGGCGAAGAGAGCAGAAAGGAATAAAGAAAAGGACTGCGAGAAAAGGGAAGGAGATGAGCATTGAATCAGAGAAGATCAGAGCAGAGAGTGACTTGTCACCATGACCCCCTGGCCCTGATGTCCCTGATCAGGCAGCCATGTTGAACAATCCGCCCTCTGGTCCTTGGAGGGATGTTTGAATCTATTTAGAGTGCGTCCTTCTTTTTTCCTCTTTTTGTCCAATTTCTGTCTTCACCTTCGCTTCCATCAGCACCCTCCTGTTGGTTTTTACCTGTTTCAGCTTAAAACACATGATTAAAATGACTTGCTCTGTCATTGGCGACCTATAGACCGCCTGATGTGTTCTCCTTCTGCGTCATGTTTCCCATGTAGCTGCTTTTTAGAGCAGAAAGGAACATTATGTGTGGGCAGACTAACGGCCTGTGTGTCCGCTCAGTGTTCAGAGCCGCATGTGATCTGAGCAACACAGACTTTTAACTGTGACTGGCAACAGCAACTGGGGCCATTACCTGCTGAGACAGAAGCTGGGTCTCACTTGTACTGAGGAGGAACAAAGCCAGGATCTGACGCAGTTCTAGGACTGTCTGGAAATAAAATGTGATGTGTTGCTGCTACTGGGCAATAAAACAATGTCAATAATTATTGCAATGTAATTTCCATCAATAGCATTATATCAGAAGTTCAATTTATATGGATATGAAGCTAATGCAATGTGTAAGTACAGTGGGGATATATGATCTACTTCAGATTTATAAAATATTTAGCTGTTGATCAAGTGTTTGTCATTCTCTGCTATAGATATTGACTGATTTTCCTCTCAATTATAATGTTTTCCATATCGGCAAGCCCCATGTGATACTTTAAGTAACTTAACATATCAGACTGGTTCTCAGCAGCAAAATATATCACTGGTTTTTCAATGCTTGCCTGTGCTTTCAATCCAAATACCTACACCAGGGATTTTATGTTTTCACCCTTGACAGTCTGGTTGTTGGTTGCTTTGTTTTTAAGCAAGATTACACAAAATCTAGATGGATTCCCACGATACTTGGTGAAAGGATGTGGTATCAGATCCGGACCAGTGGGCGGATCAAGAAATATTTATGTCTACTGAGCGCTTTTCTAGTTTGAGGTCATTTTTGAATTTTGCCGGACAGAAAAAAATACTGGAAATGGTCTAAATGTGATACTTCCATCACGTGTTGTGAAAAAAAAAAGACCAAACACATGGATTTGTTGTTTAGGCTGAAAATGTACAGTCGTTATTGGTTAATACAAAGACTTTGAGGATGAGGAGGATGTCAGATGACAGGAGGTGGTGAAACTGGAAAGGAGGAGAGATTAGATTCTTCGCTGTCATGTTGGTCTCAGGCGGAAACTGCAGCTGTCAATCACTTCGAGCAGTGTCTTGCACAAAATCACCAGGGTTACCTCGCAGTGTAACACATGAGACTCACACATGCTGCACTCTTCCTAAATCTGCTGAGCTGTGTGACATATGGTGTCAGGACTGAGAATGTGGAAATAGAGAGGGAGAGAGAAGGAAGGTGGGAAATTTTCATAGAACAGAAATAGATGTGTCAATGAAATCACCATTTACTTACTCATACATCAGTCAAAGAACTAATCGGAAATTAGTTACACTCTTAATGTGACTCACTCATCTCCTGCAGGCTGTCTCAGAATTAGACAGTTCAGTATTAAGTTTGGTGAGTAGAAGGCTTCCAGTCATGACCTTAATGTAGTTGTGGCTAAATCTTCGACATCTGCTTCATCTCATCGTCCTCGGATTAAAAGAGAAATCTCTCTGTCTCCTTCTGTGTTTTATTAAAGGTCCTCCAGCGTTCTGCTGCCTCTCAGTTGCATCAGCAAACTCTTACAATGTTAGATAGCCCCGTTGTCCTGTCATCTGCTGCCTTTTAATCATCTCTGCAAGGGTGTGTGTAGGTTTGTGTGTCTCTGCCTTTCTGAGTGGGCAGCGCTGAAGTCTTAGCGGTAAAGTGCGGAGCTACTGTTCAGGTGTTAAAGCACATTGTCAACACACTGGGAGCTGACAGCCGGGAGAAGGGCGGCGGGGGAAGGGGTGAGGAGAGGAGAGCAAGTGCCTCTTGAAGATTTATTTAGCCGCCATACATCTCCTTCTCTTTCTCTGTCACTTTCTTTCTCGCTTGCTCTCTCGCTCTCTCAATCTAGATAATGCTCACTTTTAAAACCTTATTTACAGCATCCATTGATTCTGCCTCCAAGAATTGGCAAGTCCCGCTTCTTTTTCCTGTCCTTGCGGATGGAAGGGCTGTGGCAGTAAAGCGTTCAATTTGAAGAGGCCGTCTCTTACGCAGCAATCAGCCGAGACAGGCCCCTAGTAGACTTTAGTATTTTTCTCTGGAGGAGTTTTTGTCAGTAAACCACTCAATGGGAATAAAGCCTTTGGGCTAAGGATGCCGTTAATCTAAGCTTAATTAGATGTAAGTCTGATTTACTCTCTCTGTTGACGATAAGGTATTCAGGAATGGATCAACGTAGCCCCCTACATGTTATCTCCAGGAATAATGAAATCCAGGAAAAGAAGAGAGAAGCATGAAAAATGCTGCTGCACTGATGAATGATAGCTGCAAAAGCTACATAATTATCAAAATGACTGCAGATTTGTATCATAAATATCATGCTGCTCTGATTGTGGATCAATCCTATAGCCTATAGGCTGTTTTTGTGTAAACTTTAACTCAAGCTTTGTGTTATTATGGTGGTCATAGTGTTCCCTCAGCAGGTTGAGATCAGCACTGCCATGAGTCTTACAACATTAGCTGCACCTATATGGTTTACCTCATCCCTAGATCCTTTTTATCATTGTCTTTATACCAGAGTTAATATTACATGTCCACAACGCCTTCTCTTTCTTTTCAGAAACTCCATGTCTTCAAGAAGACTCTCCAGGCTCTGATCTACCCAATTTCATCCACAACACCCCATAACTTTGAGGTGTGGACGGCGACTGCACCCACCTACTGCCATGAGTGTGAGGGACTGTTGTGGGGCATCGCCCGTCAGGGCATGCGCTGCTCGGAGTGCGGCGTTAAATGTCACGAGAAGTGCCAGGACCTGCTCAATGCAGATTGTTTACAAAGTAAGGCAAGAGATTGATGTGCTCATCAACACTAATAGGCACTGGCTGTGTGTGTGTGTGTGTGTGTGTGTGCGTGTGTGTGTGCGTGTGTGTGCGTGTGTGTGTTTGTGTGTGTCTGTGTGTGTCTGTGTGTGTGAGTGAGTGAGTGAGAGAGACACAGAGAGACAAAGACTGTCAGAGAGCAAGTATGATTTGTGGCCTTAACAGCATCCTATAGAGAACTACATAGATTTGTCATTCTGTCACATGCTTAATGTTAATTTTCATGATTTCACAGTCAGTTACGATTGGTAAAACCATGTGGTTGGTCTGGGAAATGTAAAGTTCTTATATGATATTAACTCTGTAGTTTTTCTTTCCCTTGACGTTTCTGAATCATTAAATACCAACACTATACTGTACAGCTGCACTACATGGGTGTTGTTATGGGGATGTGTGTACCACATATTACATCTTCCCCTTACACTCATTGCTACAAGTGACATGGTGCATTTATTTCCCTCAGTCCAGTCACTTGCATTCATTACAGGCTCTAATCAGCTTTTTCAATCAAGCACACCCCTGTTGTTACAGCGTACAATAAAAGGAACAATGGACATGCAGGCTTCAGGATGGTTCCCCCCACAGCAATCCTCACACACCTTAAGTGGATTAGCTACACCCTGGCTCTTATAAAAGTCTGTTATTATATCGGTTTCACACTCGTAGAACAGTTCAAACCGCGATTCATCTATGTCATTTTCTGAACTCTTGGCACTGCAGATACATGATATAGATAAAGAGAATTAAGCTTCACGCCTGTCTTGCAGACGCACACATACCAACATTAATGCATGATTTCTCATCTTGCACACACGCTCACACATTCAGTGTTTAAAGTCACACTGATGCACATTAGATCAGATTTTATGCTGGATGCTTTAACACTGTACAGCATAATCTTTATTTAAAAAATGGATCTGTAAGTCATGTGATGGATACGCACAGCAAATGCCCTGCCACTGAGATGCATCACCACTTTCAATGCCTCTGTATTAAATATGCAGACCAGTGTGCTGAGACACTCTATCACCGTTTGCTTGTTTCAGGGGCTGTGGAGAAGAGCTCCAAGCATGGGGCGGAAGACAAGACCCACAATATCATCATGGCTATGAAGGAGCGCATGAAGATAAGGGAGAAGAACCGTCCTGAAGTGTTCGAGGTGATCCAGGAGATGTTCCAAGTCTCCAAAGAGGAGGTCACCAGCCACCTGAAGACGGCCAAGCAGGCTGTGCTTGACGGGACCTCCAAGTGGTCTGCCAAAATCAGCATCACAGGTTAACCCGATAACACTAGATAATACAAGATACGACTCAATAACACAAGATTAGATTAAATAAGATAAGATAATTCTTTATTAGTTCAACAATGGGGAAATTTGCCATGTTACATAAGCAAAGTGGAAAGCAAAAATAGAAACATAATGAAAACAAAAGTTTAAATAATATGTACATGTAAACAGAATATATATGCAGTATATATACTATATATATGAAGGATATAACATTGTTTTTAGAAGCTTCACTCACACATTTATCCATCAGCCAAACAGTGACAAATGGTAATGGTAACAGTAATGGCTTAACACTGCTTCAGGTGACCCTTGACCTATGGACTACGATCTTTAACCCTTTGCTCAATCCTCTAACCCCAAATAAGCGAAACTGTCATTACAAGTCGAGCTCCTCTCACATGATAAACACTGCTATTGTAATTGGTATTTACTTGCTATTAACCTCAAGATTGTGGTCATTAACCTCTGACATGGAACCACAAACAGCAGTGCACATTTAATTAGAAATAGAAATTGATTAGGTGGCTTTGAGAGTAGTTTGTTAATATTGCTTTGATGGTTACTGCTGGATCACTGTTGTGAGGCCAGTAATTAATGCCACTGTTGGTCATCATATTGATTTTAAAAATCTAGACACAACTTGTTATAACAATCTTCTGTCTACTTATCCACCTAGCCTAGTTCTATTTAAACAAAAACGTTAATTTAAATAGGAATTCATTCCATGACAAGTTGTTATAATGAAAACAAGACACAGGTTGAGCAATGGGAGTGTATATCGGGTCACAATAATGCTTTACAAATGTTAGACTGTTTCACAGTAAATACAAAGCACATCAGAGTCTGTAATAAAGAGACTGTGCTGAGTCTTATTGTAGGTAAAAAGTACTTGCTGCAGCCGACAGAGATGTTAATGTCTTTTTTACAGCTCACTAGCATGCTAATCTGTTATACAGACATGGTGTAGAAGTTGATATTACACATTAAGTGATGTAAACAATTTGGGCATTTACCTGTGGGCTGATGGGAAGCAGGATGTGGGACACAATCTCAGTCAATCAGGTGTTCCCTGGGTTTTCTCTGCGGGTGACTGTTCTGTTGAAGACAAGCTTATCTGTGGCTCGGTCAGGATCCAGAGAAAAGTAGCGCATTCTCTTGAACTTGAATTTGTCCCTTTAATTTACATACACAGTAAATGCCATCACGTAATTAGTAGATCCTTTAATATGAAGTTACAATCAACACAACACGCAGTTTGAGGTGTAGAGAGGGGGCAGATGTAAAGCCGAGCTCTGCCTGCCTGCTGACAACTGAATGTCCATCGTGGGGACGTGCCGAGCTACAGCAGAAACTACCTGATGACTTCTGCCTGCGACCCAAGCACAGTAAAAACCTTATTGGTATTTTTACCGCCCACTGACGCACTGGGATTTCTTTCGGTGCTGCCAATGGCCAGCCCAACTATGACAGATGGGTCAATGTGTTTGTCGTTGAGAGAGAGAGAGAGAGAGAGCGAGAGCGAGAGAGAGCAAAAACACTAAGTCAGATCTTTTTATGTTATTGTCAGAGGTAAAAAAGAAATCTGGGCTATTATGAAATGGTGGCAGGACAAATCAGACTTGGCAGGCTGCCACAGTCTAAGTAATTAATGGCAATGACTGTAGTTAACTGACTAATCAAAAATGGTCATAAACTTGCATCTCTAACCTCAAACCTGGTCTCCAGTCCATCTCTGTGGTAACAGTGCCAGGCCCAGCTTGTTTATTGCCTGCCACCTCTTGTCAATGTCCCAGAGAGAAAAAGAAACGGAGAGAAAGGGAGACAAATAGAGAGCGAGAGTAAAATCATTGGATTGGATTGAAAAGAAGAGAAGAAAAAGTAGAAAGAGGGAAACCAGGGAGAAAGAGACTTGATGGTGAGAAAGATCCAGCGTTGCCTTGGACAATTTCACAGGGGTTTATTGAGCGGCCCATTTTAGACTGAAGCTTTTGATTTGTTTTTTATTCATCACTTGTTCAATAAAGACCCACTGGCATTAGCTCTGACAGTGACCATGAGACATTGTGTATCGGGTGAATGTGAAGGCCTGGCAGGAAATACGAACCTGCAGACCAGGCATTCTATCATCAGCTATTTTAAAATCTGCAAATCATTAATTCTACTACCTGTAAATGCACCAATCACTCACTATCAAACATGCAGTGAGGAAGTATGCTAGTACACTAGTGTTTTTGATATGTCCTGTTTTTTATTACAATATCTCCTGACAATGTTTTAAATTACATTTGAATTACATTACATTACACTTCATGAAAGCCTGGCTCACACGCTTCCCATGGTTAATGCATTAAATCGGAGCGATCAGAAATTATTCTGTGCACGCAAGAAGAAAGATTTTATCTGTTGATACTTTCTGATATGGTCTCTTTGTTACTCCAGTCTTTATTTAAACAAGACAATCATAACTAATTTGGTTTGGGCAAAACATCTCTTGGCAAGTTATTCATCTTTTCTTTCTTTTACTAGCAAAAAGCTTGATAAACCGTTCAGGTGATGACCTAAAACTTAGGTATAATGCTTGAAACGAAAACATAAATTCACTTACATTTAATAAAAGAACAAAACTAAATTGTACTCTAGAGAAAAGTGAAAGTACAGCCGTTATTTAGAGGGATAAGTTATTGCTTCAATTTCCACTTCTTTGTGATGCATTTCCTGTAGTTATGTGAAGAATGAAAATCGTCAATTGCTACCGGAAGTAGACGAGATTGGTATATGGACAGTCGTGGAGAGTTAGAATATAATGTCAGTTGTAGCCCCTCCCCCAATTCCTCCATAAAAAGATGTGGGGGAGGGGGCTTCAGACACGGCTTGGTGATCCTACAAGCACTTAGTTTGAAGCACACTGACCCCTTTATTCATGTCAGTGTCTCAGGCCCCTCATTTACCACAGGAGCCATTTGATTTTCAGCACTCCTGGAGCAGGCAGGCCGTGGCTCTTGAAACCTCTACATCCTGCCCACCTACTCCTGTCAGCACCGAGCCTAGGGATATATATGTACCCTGAATTATTTAGACTGTCACTTATGCATATTTGATGCTCCAGTGTCCTTTTTCCCTTTTGTGGCGCTGTGAAATACTACTGTCTCTCCATCTCTGCACCTTTCCGTCTCTCTGTGTAGAAGTAAGATCCTGAATCACCGATCTTTCTTTGAAGCCAAGTCTTAGCTCAGCAGGATCATTTCAAAGTAGTGGGCACACACAGGGGTGGATGGCTACCTATAGCCAGGATGTAGAAATAGATAAATCTTAGAAAAACTGAGCGTATACAAAAAGATGAATAACTGCAGTTGTCATTGAACCAAAGAGCTTCTTTGTTGCCTCAGCTTTTGGCTCAAGTTGTTGTAGGCAGTGACGGTTCTTGATTTTAAAATTGGAATCTGTAAGGAGCCCACACACAATCGAAGTAAATAAACCAAATTCAGGCAAGTACCTAGTAAATACTCAAATGAAAATGAAAATATAGTGGTAGGTTATTCACTGGGATTTAGAAACGTATGTAAAACCTCACCCACCAAGCCCAGTGCTTCCTATTTTAGACTTCCAAAAAGTAAATTAAAATGTCATGCCACTGTGTTATAATTAAGATAAGGCCAACATATATAAATGTAAGGATTCAATTTTTTTAAGCACAAAAAATGTCAGCTGTTTTGCCTATACAGTGCTTATATGGATGTTCTCTCTCCATCTCTGTCTCGTCTCCAGTCATGAGTGCACAGGGCTTACAGGCCAAGGATAAAACTGGCTCCAGCGACCCTTACGTCACCGTCCAGGTGGGCAAGACCAAGCGCAGGACAAAGACCATCTTTGGCAACCTCAATCCAGTGTGGGATGAGAAGTTCTACTTGTGAGTGCTCTTTATTCATTTGACCTCTATACAACCAGATTGCCCCGACCGAGATTAAGTAGGATCTCGTCCACGGAATCTTAAAGCATTAGTAAATACATTCAGACAATTCTTTTTTAATGGCTCGGGGAAATAACAACTGTTATGACATGTTACTCACCAGCTGCACTCCACCGATTTTGGAGATCCAGCTAAACACATCAGCTTTATGATGGCGTCCATCCATTCAGAGAACACAAGTCCTAGCCCTGTTATTTCAACAACAAAATAAATCCATCTGTACTTAAGAGCTTTAGAGGCACTTCTTATGCCTCATAACGTCTCTATTGTGTTGAATGGCCCCCTCTTTAAGCTATTCTTCTTGGTCAGTAAAGGCTTGCATAGTTTTGGCCATTTAGTCTACGTGTTCTCCCTCTGCATCATTTGTTCATACTCTTATTGTGTTCTCAAACAGCAGCAAATAACACTGTTGAGCACTGTTGAAATTGCAATGAATGATTATGATGTTTGTAAAAAAGAATATAAAATGTTGCCTTTGAAAACACTGTGCAACACATGCTATGTCTAAAATATAAAGAAATGGAAAATCAAAGCTATGTATAGCTCAACCTAAACCTGGGTGCAGAATTAGAGTGAGTACTTATTAGCAGTTGTTCTTCTACATGGAAAACCTGCACCTGTATATTTAAAGCTTTGAGAGGAACGTTGTTCTAAGATTTCAGCTCTTTTGGACCGCAAAAAAAAAACGGTACAAAAATGATGTGAACATTTGACCCAGGTCTTGCCAATAAACCCACGAGGCACCAGAAGAGCCCTTTGCATTATTTATTCATTTTTTCTTTCCCTTAAACTGTAATCCTCTTGCTGTGAATGGGGAAAGGATCAGCGAGGGCTCGTCATGTTGACTTAACCCAAAGAGAGAGCAGCTTAATGGCATTTCATTATTCATGCAAGAACTGAGGTTTTTAGCTGATATCCATAAAAGAAGCCATAAATATTTTCCAAAATATATTTTCTTAGAAATGTTAATGGCAAATCATAAAATACTTTTTATTTTTCGTTTATCTAACATTCCACTCACAAAATTTAGATCCTGAATTTATGCTTCAGTATTTATTGATATTAGTTTTTGTTAACAATTTTTGAAAACTCATACTGACATGTGTGAACTATATTAAGATTTTCTGTGTGTTTGTGTTCTATCCCAGCCACAGACTAGGCTCCACACCTGCAATGAGACTCCAGGAGTGGCTATAATAAAACTTTTTCCCATTACTACAGGGATGTAGATTAATAGAGCGATACATTACTGTGTGTTTGGCAGAGAGCAAAGCCTCGGACTTGCGGTGCAGCAGCAGCAATTGCTAGCGCTGGAAAGGGATTAGTTAAAAAAAAATACTGCAGATACGTTTTCTCTGGCTGTTGCACCCAAGATGTCATTAGAACAAAATGTAATCTGTTGGTTTTAATTCCAGAGCCCAACAGTCTGACCCCATCTAAAGCTAAGTGCTGTGGCCACCTCTGTTCTGTTTAGCAGTGTCATGTGAAATGTCCGCCAGCATCTGCACTAATGTAAGAAGGGCCAAAGAGATATAACGCTTTCACGAATAAGAAAATCCCTTCCCTGATGAGCTTAGCATACATTTGGATAGAATATAAATACAAAGATGCACGGTAAATGTCATGCAGTGTCTTGGGGTAATTCTTCCTGCCAGCCAGAGAGCCCCTCTCCACAATCCCGTTCTGAACACGCACACCCACTCATACCCATCCATGTGCACACACTAATACACACATTCCCTCATTTGAATCCAGGCAAGACATTTTTCTCCATATGTTACTTAGAAAAGGGGCGAGATATATGTGTCTCTGACTTTACATTCATGCTTGAATTGTGCATTTGCTGCTCCACTGAATACCCCACTCCTATGAGCTGGCACTGAATATGCTGTTGCTGTTTGTGTTGCTCATGTTGTTGTGATTGTTTTGACCTGGCATAATCATCTCTCGCCTTGCAGCGAATGTCACAACGCCACTGACCGCATCAAGGTGCGTGTGTGGGACGAGGACGATGACATCAAATCACGGGTGAAGCAGCACTTTAAGCGCGAGTCAGATGATTTTCTGGGCCAGACCATCATCGAGGTTCGCACTCTCAGTGGAGAGATGGATGTTTGGTACAATCTCGGTATGTTACCCATTTTAGCTCAGTGTCTTTTGTTACAGATTAGATACAATGATGAAATGATAGTGGAACATATTACAGCACTTATTCAGATAAAATTATGTCTCATTTGGAAAAAAATGCTTTTGAAATAAGACCCCTCTCTTATTGTCAGGGCTAGCGATGGTTCAATATTTTGTCATATACTCATGGCTATGAAATCAGCATTAGATTGATTTGTTACTGATGAGGCTCAATTATGCTCAACATTAGATAAATATACAGAAACAGACTGAGCCCTCCCGCAGTACGCGAAATCCGAAACAGACAAAATGGAGCAGTACCACTGGAAATCATGATTAACTTCACCTGGGACAAGCTGCCGCTTTTGTCTCTTTCTTCCACAGTCTATATGTTTGTTGTTGTCAGAAAATCTAGATTCTGCGCTACCCTTTAGTGATTGTATTGGTTAACAACCATACCAACATTAAGAATTCATGGGAGAATGTTCAAAAGAGACAATTACGTAGTTTAAATCGGACGTATCTCTTTTTGGACGTAAGGGCACGTTTCGTACCTTATATTTGGTATTAAAGAAACATTTTCTATCTAGCAAAAGTAACCTCTTAAATGTTGAATATTGTCTTAACACATGCAGCCACTCAAGAATCTTTCCTGAGTAAAAAAAAAAGCCTAGGGTTATTATAATTTTTTGTTCATTTAAGGAGCACTATAAAAAATTTACACATGAAGTTTGGTTTATTAATTCTTATTTCAATCCCCATTTTTTGACCCTGTGATAACAGTGGTAGATCTGCAGGTTTGTCTCAGAAATGAACTCTGATGATGTCAGTGTTGTTAGAGGAATCTTCTCAGCTTGGGATCGTTTTAACATTATAAACTGGGTTGTTGAATTTGAAAGTTGTGGATATTTACAGCAGTTGGTGTTGATGCTTTAGTCTTTCCCTCTCGTGTGTCACTGGTTTCACTACACAGCACGAGGTTGGCAGCATGATGGGAGCTCCCACTTCTGTTGAAGTGACTGGCGGCTGCTGTCATTGTTTGCCTCTCGAGCTAAAAGGAAGCAATTTGTGCTAATAGTGACCCCTGCCCACTGCTGCTGCCCTGTGCCTTTTTAAATGTCCAAAATGAATATCTAAACAGGCCATTGCGGGTGTGGGTGTCACCCCCCCAGCTGCTCTCCTCTCTAAGCCTCCTCATCTCCTCTTCAATCTCGGCTTTTGCAGTTGCAGCACTGTCGCTTTGTCACGTTATTATGTTTCACTTGTCTGACTCTTGACCAACTGACTGTAGAGGAACATTTCACACATTTGAAACAGAGAAGATGATTTTTATATGAGCGCACACATGGGGGGGGGGGGGCAGCGTTGAAGGCACCCCAACAGCTGTGAAGTCATTAGCTCCAGGGCCTATTGGCAGTGTGTCTCCCTGCATTTGTGTGGTTTTGTGACTCTGCGTGTATCTACTGTACATGCTTTTTAATATAATTACAGAAAATAAATTCAATTCCCCAAAAATACAACTCATTTCAGCTACTGATAATCTAATGCAAGTGTTTTGTTGTACACACATGCAGTGAGTCAGTCATTGCTGTTGTCTTGGACATGATGTCATACCCCATGTCTCATTAATGCCATTTCTTTTTTATGTGTTTTATATGTCATGAATATTGTCAAGGACACTTTTCTACTGAGGTGGAAAGTAATATTGTGAAATGACTTTTACATTGTTCTCACTGAGTGGAGTCACTATTTATGTACTTGAACTGTTCTTCTTTTAACTGACTGTTGTAAAACCATGAGAGCATATTTCACTTGTTCCTCCATCTGCTACATTGAAAACATATTGAAATGCAACTCAGAGACAAAACTAGAAATCTAGTCTCCCCTTCTGAATTGTATTTGTTTAGTTGTTGTTTTTATCCCTCTGTAAATCACTTAAGAACAGTGCTATACAAATAAAGCTTATATTGTAATAGTAACTGCATTAACTGATGTTAATATATGTGTTGGAAGAGAGCTTTTAGAGTTTGAAAAGTGATAAATATGTAATTTTTTAAGCTAATCTATTATGTTGTGGTTCTAAGGACATGAGCCAACTTTTGCCCTCTAAAGAAGTGGTTTATTACATTTTAACTGATTTCCAGTTATGTTCAAAATCAGCTTGTTTGTGTTACAGATAAGAGGACAGACAAGTCTGCTGTATCTGGTGCCATCCGACTCAAGATCAGTGTGGAGATGAAGGGGGAGGAGAACGTGGTTCCTCCTCACGGCCAGTACACCTGTTTACATGAGGTAACAGTTGCAAAAAGAAACGTAAAAAACTAACCATAACAAACTAACAGGGTTGTAGTTACTGATCTGCAAAAAAACGATGTTTCCAGCTGCGATATGGGTCCTAATGGGTCCTTTCATATGAAACCATTCTCCATCAGCGTAACCCTTTGCTCCTAATCTCTTGTGCCACGCACAGAACCTGTTCCACTACCTGACCGAGATGAAGAACAACGGGGTAGTGAAGATCCCGCAGGTGAAAGGGGACGAGGCGTGGAAGGTCTACTTTGACGACGTGTCTCAGGAGATAGTGGATGAGTTCGCCATGAGATACGGAGTGGAGTCCATCTATCAGGCTATGACGTTAGTACCACCCTGATCTATGGCCTTTTACCTCACCAATCTGTCACTGTCTCATTCGGCGGAGTGGAGGAGAGACAGAGAGGAGAGGTGGAGAGGAAGAGACCAGAAGACCAGAGAAGTAGTAAAGATGTCTCCTCAGCAGAATCAGAGCTGGGAGAACTATTGAGCTCCCAAGTTTGATTGATTATTTGCTGGTCCCTTGGAAAAAACTCCTAACCTGCCTTGGTCACATTGATCATGGACATACATAAACAGTCTCACTTCCTCCTCTCTCTCTTTGTCTCTGTGATCCTCTGTGACCCCGTCCAACAATGAATGTCTCTGTCCACCTTTGTCCCATACACACTCTTACTCACACACACACACACACACACACACACACACACACACACACACACACACACACACACACACACACACAAACACACGTAAAGTAGGCACATGCAGAGACACGCCAACTGTCACTCAAAAATCAATTAAATATTGATCAAGGTCAGGCAGTGTTACACTATGCAGTGTTGATGTGTTGGTTACCCCTGCAGAAATCACTATTAACTCCTAAGCTGTTGTAGACATGAACTGAACTTTGCAGATACTCTAGTATTTTCCCCAGAGGAGGTGCATGTGTGAATGCACATGGCCGAGTGAGAGGCTCTGCAGTTTCTGCTGACTTTCTCTGCCTGGCCTCCTAGTATAAAGTCTGTAGAAAGTCAGGAGAATGCGATTCGATGTGTGAACACAGCGGGGGATCCCTGCGAATGAGTGGGTGAGGGGGGTTGATGGCGCTACTAAAGCGTGACAGATGCAAAAATGAAAAAAACAAAGAAAACAAATGTCTCCCACTGAAAAAGCAGTGACACATATAGAAGAAACCGACAAAAATGTTGTGAATGCGATCTGTGCACAGATCCCCCCCGCTGTGTTGTGCATGTATGAAAGGCAAACTGCAGGTAGAATCCAGTGAATTGGCTACGGAGTTGAACCACAGGTCAGGTCTGAAAACGGCTTTAGATACATCTGTCTTCCAATACAGTGGTCACTGTAGCTTTGCCTTGTATACAGCAGACATTGTCCTTAAATTGACTAAGTCTGATGCATCCCTTTGAGTCATTTTATGCCAATTTACCCAGAAGTCACCACTTTTTCTGGTTCATGTCATGAATTATTGCTTTGATAATAACTCCTACAGAATATATTTATTGGTTTACCACCTTCAGGGTATGAATGTCAGCTACCCCACATAGAGGCACAGATTTAAACAGCACAATTGGCCTTATATCATGCACTCATTTACCTATGACATCAGAATTCTAGCTGTAATAACCATTGCCCTCTTCTACAGGAAACTGGCTGAAGTTGGGGACAAACTTAAATTGCATACACAATGGCCAGGAGAGCTTTTTGAGATTTAGGGTTTTGCCATTGGTTTTCTTTGTAGCCAGAGCCCAAGATGAATAAACCAGTTAATCTGAAATAAACAAACGTTTTTTGTCATAGAAACTAATAAACTTCACTAATAAACTTACTAGTGACTAATATAATGAAATGAAGTGAAGCAGCTGCATCATCCTCCATTCTTTCTGATTTTTAATATTCTGTATTTTAAGAGGTTCAATCTGACTGAGTATGGATGATACTACTCTTGCATAAATCTGTGGAAAGATGTTCTGTTACTTTTCACAAATGATTCAGTTCAGCGGCCCTTTGCTGGAGAGGTTTTGTTCCTCCGCCTCCGAATTAAAGGTTCAGTGTGTAGAATTTTGTGACATCTAGTGGTGAAGCTGAACACCGCTCACCTCACCCTCCCCTTCCAAACATGAAGGAGAAACTGTGGCAGCCTTCAGTTGTCTTAAAAACTCAAAAGTTGTTTAGTTTGTCCAGTTTGGGCTACTGTAAAAACATGGCGACCTCCATAGAGAGGAGCAGCTTCAATTTAATCATAAAGTATTTCAATGTTAAGGGCTCATTCTAGGGTAAAGAGAACAATTTAGATGAAACACACTAGTGAAAAGATCACTTCGATTATTTTATATTCAATTTCTGCCAATAGATCCCTTTCACCTAAATCGTATACACTGGACCTTTAAACATCCTCCAGAGGTGTTTCTATTGGATTGTTACTACTTTCAGGTCCACAAGTGGGTTTTAGCTGTGATTGGGATCATTGTCATGTCGGAATATTGCTCCTGCTGTCAAGGTTCTTGAGCCTTGGAGTCATCTGGTCATTGAGTATTTGGTACATTCAATCATCTATAAATGTTGTCTGCCCCACATCAGCACACTCCCACCTGACTGTGTCCACTCCCACTCCTCATCTGACCACAGAAGCTCTTGCCAGTATTCATCAGACCTTCTTTCATGTCTGTTGCCAAAGTTGAATGTGTCGACTCATGCTCAGTAGCCTGCTGATGCTCTTGTTTCGTATTCCATCTACATAAAGTCTCACAATCTGGTTTGTGGCTTGCTAAGGGCTGCTGCACACTAGAGGATAATCAAGCAGACTTTAGACCTGATTTTCCTCTTCCGACAATCACGGGGGCGTTCTCTACTGGAGGTCACTTGGTGACGATTATCTATACAAATAATCCTGAAGTGTGGGGGGTTTACAAAGTAATCTTAATGCTACGTTCTCTCAAAACACGTTTGATATTTACGATAATCTGCACCGACAGAAACCCACAACAGCGTATAGCGTATAAGCCTTCTCAGCCATGACTTCATCCATAGTTTTTCTTTTTTTGTCAAAACAGAACACACGATACCAGTCCTTCTCCATGCGTTTCTTTTGAAGTCAGGTTCAATCATATGAGTGCTCCACACTCCAGGTCAGAAGGTGGCGGTAATGTACCGAAAAGTCGTTTGCGAACCACCATTAAAAACTGTAAAAGTAAAAGTCGTCAGGTGTGGGCATTCTGACGATTATAAAATCAATTCAATCTTTAATTTTGTGTGTGATCTTCCACGTTTTTATGTGTGCAGCAGCCCTAAGGCACTTTCCTACCATATGGAGCCTTTCTGCATCAAACACAATGGAGAAGGGCCAAAACGGAGAAAGCTGGTTCACAGGAACTTTTATGATGTTGTTAATGAAATTAGTCTTAATTTGAAATCACAGGTGTTGCTCTATTGCAGCTATCACAGGTTTACTGACTTTAGTTATGTTGAGGCTGCACTTTGCAGCCTGTGGTTTCAATATAACCAGTGAGTTGATGATTATACACAAGATCAAACACCTAAATAACGTAAAAAAATTGTTTTTGTAAAATGAAGTCTTGAATCATTTGACAGCTAAGTGATATCACACATCCGTTAATCAATCAATCAAACATTTTATTTAGCAGCTTTGTTACAGGTTAGTGCACTTCAACGTGCTCCACAATTAACTAATGAGCCAAGAATAGACTAAACCAATAAACATTTCAACAATTAAATTCCATAAAAATAATTTTTAAAGTTATAAAAACAATGAAGAATACAGTTAATACAAGAAATATAATTTAATAAAGTGGGATAAAAACACTTACTCAAATATGAAGAGAGAGATAAAATGAATATTTAAAACATAGATGCAATGAAATGTATAAAAACCACAGAGGGGTACTCTACTACTTTTTTTTTTTAAATGTGCCATATGTGCAAATGCAAAACCTACTGCTCTGTTTCCTCTCTTCATTAGCTGTCACAGATACAAATACACAAAGATACACAGCAGCTTTGTGTTACATCCCCTTATCTCTTGTTCCTTGTTTGCTTTTGACTTCTCTTGCATTTCGAATGATGAGCTAATCAGTATCTCTCTCAGCATCACTACATCAGTCTGAGCTGAAACTCTCATATCACATCCCAACATGCACCTTTCCAGCTCTCTCTCCTCTGCAGGATGCACTTGTTGGACAGTCCCAGTAGCTGCCTGTGTAATTACCTGCTGCTTCACTAAATCAGACACTAATTGCTCACAGACCGTGTTGGCAAATTTAATGAAAATTGCCAACATATTGGTGCTTTAATGTTTGTAAATCTGACCACGTGTAATCCTGAGATGAAGCAACCCTGATGGAACACAGGAAATAATGATTCAATTATTACTTTAACGCATAAAATGATTTGTTTTATGTTGTGGAGCAAAACCAAACCGATGGTTCCTAAAGCATGTTGTTGCATCAGGTTACTAAGTTTACTCTTTTTTTTTATTTTTATACTTCTCTCCCATCTTTCTGGTTCCACTGATCTCGATTTGGTCTCATAGATCCTACAGCAGCTCTTTCATCTGCTCTCTATACTGGCCCTGGAGGTGGGACTTGTCACTGGGAATCTGTTGAGCTGCTGTAAAGCTGCAAAGCTGTTTCAAGGATTCTTAAACATCCAACACCATTAGCCATTGTGTCCACATACATAAGAAGTGCAGCTGCTACCACAGCAACGCTATAGCATAAGTGTTGTTGACATATTAAAGCCGCAAAGTGGTACGGAGCTGAAAGTTGTTTCAGCGTGACAGGGTATTGCAACATGTGAGGTGTTGCATGGTCGTTTAAGTGCAGATAAGTGAAACAGTAAGCAGTCTTCTTACCAGCTTTCTCAGGTGGAGTTAATGCTTCAGGCTCCAGCCTTTATTTAAACTTGGCGTTTCTCACATCTTCGCTTATTATGCCTCGCCAGGAGTTTATGAAAGGCCTTACCTCTCTGTTTGCTTCATCATAGAACCTTAACTCCCGGTCACTCCTGACATGAAGGCTGCATAAATCACTGCAGCTGCGACACTCACCCTCCTGTGTTTCCGCATCACCACGACCCATACCCCTCCCTCATCTTCCTTTATCTTCATCTCACTCACTCTATCATCACCCTCACCTCCCACTACCCCGTTTCCCCGCGTCTCATCATCTTTTTCTCATTTCTCACAGCAATCTGAAGCCATTAAATAATATGGGAGTGTGTGTGTCTGTTGTGATATGCATCCGCTGGTAAAAACCAAGGCAGGGTGACGAGAGGAGGAGAAACATCTCCCTCTTGAAAATTGGCTCAGGAGATCCAGCTCTAAAAGCGCTGTGGGAATGTAGCGGATGCCAACACCACTCTCTTCACATCACTGCCTTTGCTCGCCTAACCCCAAGTGCTCCTGGGTAATTTGGAGGCTGAAAGCAAAGTAATTAAATAGGCCTCCCGATGAGAGCATATTTGTGTGTTTGTGCGTGCTGCTGTGTGTGTGTGTGTGTGTATTTGGACTTGGGAGGAGAGCAAATCTGTAATCATCACTCCGCATAACTTGATGCATTTTCAACCACTTCATGAAGCAATAAGACACTGAGCCAGATGTTCTTCTTTTCACATCTTTGGTACACATGGTCACCTGCACTTGTGATACACAGAAATATTAATGGAACAACATTTTGATTTCATAAATCCACCTTTAATTTCTGTTGACAGCATCTGAAATTGCAGTTGTGAAGAATATAAATGTTCTCCTTGTTATTTTTTGAAGTGAAGGCTAAAGGCAAAAGACATCTCAGTAAATTTTCGAGAAATCTATCAGCCTAAACTTTGTCTTGTTTTAAACTCCGAGGCATCTTTACTGTAACAAGACTCTAGTATAAATAAATCTGGTACATGAATGTGTATCAATATGTGGAATTGATTACATAGTTGAAAACAGCAATTAACATATTCATGATGTTATAGCATTGTGTTCGTTTTCTGACTGGTATCAGCCAGTTTAAATCCTTGACCTGTTTGCACATCGGCTCAGTCAAACATTACCCAGACTTTGTTCTCGGGAGCTGGCAGGACAAAGACTGTTTAACGTCTGAGTTGACAGATTCTGACATTTGCATTCACACCGACAGCTCCTCCAGGTAATGTTTAGAAAAGTTGAGGTGTGCAGTGGATGGGTTGGAGCAGCAGTTTCACACAGTGCACTGCCTCTGTCTGGGTAACAAACTGCTGCTCTGCCTCTCACGGTGTCGACACAGAGAGAAGTGAGCCTCTCACTCGCATGGAAGCACTGGCAGCTTCTTTCTACAAGTAGCAAAGGTTTATCCAGAAGGTTGCTAGATTTGCTGCAAGGTGCTTCTTGGAAAAAAAGATGCTTGAAGGGGTCTGATAATTGAAAATGTTCATGCCAATTAATTATGATAGAGCGACAGCCAATAGGGGAACTATCAACACTCAAGACAGCCAACCAATGCTAGAATGTTAGTCAGTCATGCAACACATTTGGCCGACTAATAGTGTAAGTCACTCACTCACTCACTCACAAGCGATGTAAAGCGGTGCCTGAGAATGATGCAACTGTAAACACTGTAAACAATTCATTTGCCAGTAAATACATATAACACATTGATCCAAACAGTGTGTTTTCACAGAATACTTTAAACACACACATTATTGTGCATATATAGTTTTATATATATATATATACTGTCGACATGCTGTATGAATGAGAAGGCAGCTGGCAGCCAGTCTGTATGTTCGCTATGTATATATGAATTATAATGTTGGAGGTATTCCATATGGCTTGTGAAGCAGCAGTATGAAGTGTTAAGATAACCATATGCTCTTCACTCAGCTAGAGATCGCTGTTTGAAACAGGCCTCTCAGGCTGCAGCACTTAATTACTGCTGTAGTGCTCTATCACCCGTGTGTGTGTGTGTGTGTGTGTGTGTGTGTGTGTGTGTGTGTGGGGGGGGGTAGGGAGAGAGAGAGGGTTTACTCTTCCCTGACATTGTCTTCTTCATTTGACTTTATTTTCTCATTTTCGAATTTATATTTTTTCTTTTTCTCTGATATTGTCCTTTCTTCTTCGCTCACGCCAATAAAGCACATTGGACTGAAAATTGAAAGAGAGCGAATGGCAAATCAAAAAAATCTGAAGCGGCGATGCATGTGTTTCTTTCTCTCCCATTGTGTGTATTGCTTCAAGTCCATGATGTTAGAAAAGTGCTGAAGACGGGAGACAAGGACAAAAGATGTCATGTTTGCATTAGTAAAAGAACAATGTTTCAGTTCCTCCTCTGGGGAAGATGACTTGAGTAATTTTAGCACACTGTAGAATACTGAACCACAGTTTGTGGATTCACCTCAGTGGTAAAGACTTGAACTTGGAGTTTGTCTCAGTGGTATTTCTTAAAGAATGAAACAAGCAACTAGGTTTAATGGCACACTGTAAAATAAATATATATCCACTCTTTGGATGGGGACGAACCCTGGAATTGAACTCACTTACTTCATCTATTTCTTTGCAGCTTTCTTTCATTAATAGCATAGGTTATATAGCTGTAATTTATGACATCATTTGCTATAGATAGTCATTGAAGACACTTTTTACTACATGAACAGGTCAGTAAACTTCTTATGCACCAGGAGTAATTGTTGGGAACGTTAAAAATGTGCTGTCTCCTCAGAAGATGAAAGGTGAAAATTAAAAAGAGAGAAATACTGCAGTGTTTCTGCTCAGTTTTTAATTTTAAAGTAGATAGATAGAATACATATGGTAAGAATATTATATATTATATACCGGAAGGGAAAGTTTCCTCAGCTATAAAACACATTTCTTTCAGCACTCTGTAACATATCGATTTTGTGACTTTCCTAAGGGTGTATCGATTGCTTGATCATTTTCTTTGTCTATTTCAATTTTGCGCTTGATGCTGACTCTCACATTATCTCTGTTTTCTTAATGTTTTTGTCTATTGAACCTTGGTGAAAAGATGATGTTGCTCCAAAATGGCTGCAGCACTGCCTCGTGTGCCAGATGTAGTAATAGCTGTTCTTTTTTCCTCCGCAGGCATTTCTCATGTCTGTCCGGCAAGTACATGTGTCCTGGTGTGCCAGCAGTCATGAGCAACCTGCTCGCTAATATCAATGCCTACTTCGCCCACACCACCACCACCACCACAACCACAGCCTCTGCTTCTGACAGATTCGCCGCCTCTAACTTTGGAGTAAGTGTGCTTGTTCTTGTCCTGTAATCTGACTTGTGAAAACACTGAAACGGTGATTTGCAGTAATACAATGCTAAAGAAAAATATGGGTTATCTATGGTCTTCAGTTAAAACATCTGTTGCTCTCTTATATCCTGTTTAAGTATCAGAGGTTGCCAACCCTTTATAATTGAACTTTTAATATGCTAATGTTATTAGGCATCAAATAATATTTCCAGGCAGAAAGCCGAGCTGGCAGTATGGCTGCATCACTAAATTTTGTTCCAGGAAGTAAAAATGAATCACTGCAGGCTAAGTAATGCTTGAGTCCACGCAGTGTTAAAAAGCTTTAGATGTTGTGACGTTGAACTGAATTATGTCATTGTTTTCCTGACAGAGGGAGAAATTTGTCAAACTACTGGATCAGCTGCATAACTCACTGAGGATCGATCTCTCCAAGTATCGGGTACGTAGGAGCTTTTTTACATGTGGTGCGTCTGCTGACACTGTGTTTGTCTTTGCGGGCGCCGGGAGGCACGGTAACGCAGTGGTTAGCAAAAACCTGCAGGTCCAGTTAAATCGCCCATAGGTGTGACTGTGAGTGTGGCTGGTTGTCTCTATGTGTCAGCCTTGTGATGGACCGGCGACCTGTCAGGCTGTACCCCGCAGCCGCTCAATGTCAGATATGATTGGCTCCAGTTCCCCGAGACCCTCACATGATCGACGGTATATAGACAATGGTTGGTTTGTCAGTGTGACCTGTCAACTCGAAGTGAGGCTCTTTTCAAAGTTTTCAGTTAAATCTCATCTCATGCCCATAGTAATATCATCTCGAGGGACTGTATTCTCACAATGAGTCTCTGGTTCACGTCGTAGGGAGAATGTTCCTTCTCTGGGAAAAATGCAGGTGGTTGTTTAGTTTTCTCCTTTGACAGAAGTGATGCCATTTAAGCCACTTGCCATCTGGCTGATTTGATAGAGGCTTCCCGCTTGATTCAACTCTGTTTACAGTACACTGTGTGCTCTCTACATCTGGTGTGCAGCAACAATCCATTTACACCTTGCTGCCGATGCCAAATGTCACCGTCCAAATGTACTTATTGACTGGATCCTCCTCTTTGCTGGATTCAGTTCACTCTGTGTTGGGTGTATGTTTCCATTTTCATCCCACAGTCAAATCACATTGATGCCAGATGTAAAGGTGTTCTATTACTTATGAGGATAATGATGAGGTAAAGGTCATTATAAAAATGATAATGTCACCGAGAATGTCATTTGGTAATGTCACATGTGCTCCACTCATCTTAATGCATAAAATATATGTGTAGGAAGACTTGGTGGTTTTAAGGTGAGATCACGGGGAAGGACATGAAAAGTATGAGATTTGTGATGTATGAGAGACAGAGACAGACAAATACCACTGTTGCTCAACAAAAACAAAATAGACTGATTTGATTAAAATGCTGCCAGAGAAGCAAGAGCATGGCACCCCCCCTTTTCTTCAAAAAAAGAAAGAAAAGGCCGGACTGTGTGAACATGTTTCCTCTGTAACTTGTTTTAGTTGAAGATCAAAATGACTCTGAAAAGGCAGAAATTGTTTGTGTTCTTTCTTCAATCCCTTGGCGCTTTCACAGCTTTTAGCCAGCAGTGTATTCAGACACACAAATATCAATAATCGGCCTGTGGTGTTAAGCACGACCATTGGCATCTGAAGAAATAGTGCTCCTCGTGGTACAATAAATAGACCCTGTCGTGTGTCCAGCACTCACCCTGCCACAGACGTTCATGGATTTAGTGCATTGGACACCTTGGAGTACGCTGTGGAATTCCACCTCTCTTTGTATAGACTGTAGCAGATTGATTTAATGTTGGCTATAACTATTACAATCAAACATGTTTTAAAAGACAACTATACATGCATGTTTTATTTAAATAAGGAGCAATAATTCATAGTTTCTTATGCAATCCATATATGCTTCTTTATAATTATTTGCTATGTAAATATACAAAACTGTACTGAAGCCAAAACCAAGGTGGTACACAGACTAGAGAGAGGGAGAATGTGATATAATAAATGAAAGTTAAATTTGTCATTTGACGATGACCAGAAGGATACATTTTCCTGCAGTACAGACTTTTCTCGTTCAACTGTTATACCCATGCCATGCGTCCCATGTAAACTACCGACTGTGAGGCTACATGTGGTCTGTGGCCATGAAGCGGGGACTTTTTTTGTTGTCTGATAAACTTTGCCTTCTTATAAGGGTGGTAAGCTACAATTAAAAAATCTAGAATTATATTTGATTTAAAATCACACAGAGTGGGGTCCAATAGGGGTCCATTCACTTAAATGTATATGTGACAAAGTAAGATAAATATAGCTAATATAATTGTAAATTTAGAATGAACACATATGTGTTAACAAAAACATTTAATGTATACATGGTGGTTTTGTGCCACCCTCGCAACTGCTCACCCTTTTAAATTCCCAAAATGAAGAGGGAATTGATTAGAAAGAACAATCCAAAACATTGTCACCCTACCCGCACCCTAAACATACAATAAAAGTTACCACTTCAACGAATGGCTGAGATTAAACAGCCCCAAAAAATGGGGAAGTGAAGAAACTGGCATCTTGCAGCCAGACACTCATCTCTGATTGTCAGAAATGTGCCGCTCCCAGGCCAGCGAGGGTGCCGCTGTATTTTACTCTGGCAGATTGAAATCCTGACATACAGAACATAATCTTCTAGAAGAATCCCAGAAGAGTGTAATCCTGTTAGACACCGCACACACACGCACGCACACACACACACACACACACACACACACACACACACACACTCACTCGCTCACACTCATTTGCCTCACCCTTTATACGGACACGCAGGAACATTACACAAACATGCACGGAGCTGTGGACATGCACACAGGCTTTTATCCTCCCCCTCTCTCCCTTACTTTCGCTCTCTCTCTCTCACTCACTCCCTCACACACATACAGATGATAACAGCATCCCTCGCACACACTCTCGCATATGTGCAGACATCCACTGTGCAGTTTGACCGCACACTATCACCGACTCACACACGGCTATGCACCAGAACAGCCAAAGACCCTCACATCTCCACCTTTCTTTCCGGTGGCGTTATACAGTGAGCTGTAAGTGAAAGATGACCCTCTCATCTCTAATGTGACACAATGCAGCGTGTCTTTGACAGCGTGATTGCTTTAGCTCCTCTGTTCTTTGTCACGGCTTGTGTGTGAAACCACATGTGCTTACAGAGACACACCCTGATTGCAGCACATTCAGCTCGCGGCCAGCAAGTCAATAGTGAGGAAGAGAGGGGACTTGAGGGACACACAGAATGAAGTTGTATATAGAACGGGGGAGGGATAGAGAGGATTTGGAGAGAGAGGTGGATGAAACAAGCAGAGAGAGAGGGAGTTAGAGGAGAGGGGATTTGGACAAAGAGGGGGAGAGTTGGATGGACGTAGAGATGGATTTGGAAAAAGAGGAGAGGACAAACAGATGAAGAAAAACAATAGGTGCGATGGGTGGGTGACTGAAGGAGGGAGAGGGTTAAGTGAAGGAGAGATGGCCTCTTTTATTTTCAGATGGCCTGGCTGTCTGGCAATAACACATTCACCGAGACCAGTCACAGAACATCACATTGGCCTCACCTGCCAGCGCTGCCCTGCTGCTCTCTTGTCAAGCCTGCCACAGACCAGTGGTTCATGCACACACACACACACACACACACACACACACACACACACACACACACACACACACACACACACACACACACACACACACAGTTCATACTCTCACTTTCTAAAGCTGTCCTGCAGACGGAGCATGCCACTCTTGGACAGTAATAAGATTCAGATCCGGCTCCTCCGCCAGTTCACCGTATGGGTTTTCCTATAATGACATTCTGAGGGAGATTGAGTTTGCTTTTGTAAAACAGAGGGCTTGAATCAGGAGCGAGAGGGCCCGGGTGCCGCTGCCACTCTACATTTGCTGCATATGCATTTCTTCCCCTTAAACTTTACTCTAAGGGCCCTGATACACAGCGAAACCTTGTATAGCCAGGCTGTCCCAGCCGAGATTAACAAGTTTCTCTGGGTCGGACATAAAATCTCAGTATTCAGAGCACGCTGCAAGGGATTTGAGCTGTTAGCTCAGTTTGATATGAAGTGAGGTTTGTTCTGTAAGCTCCCCTGGGAGTTGTGTACCAGTATCTTAAAATGGAACTCTGCAGAATTACATTGGTCCTTTAGCGAAAAGGTTATTTCATGCTAACAGCTGGTTTGTTTGTGTGGTGCAGGAGCTTCTTCAGCCTCCTTTGCTGAGAGGAGCAGAGGGATATAGATGTTCCATACTGTAGAGCAGGATGGCATCACCCACACTGAAATGTATTAAAGCTGATAAGGCCTCAAGTGACCAAAATTGCAGTCAAATTCCAGAGGTGTTCTCTACAGAACAGTCTAGAAACATACGACCTCAAAAGAACATGTTTTTTGCCTGCATAATCCAGATTTAAGTCTTGTATGACAGCTACTGTAATGCATATTCTAAACCTGTAATGCTGGTCGCCGCTTTTTTCTGAAATTGCAAAAGTGACCTGCATTAATTGAGCCATGGCAAATAAAGACCGCATGCAGGGCTTAGTCCACAGAACCCTGAATCTGCACTACCACTGCTGCACAAAGAGCTGTTCACCTGTTTATTCAAAGTTCAATGAATCTCAACTCAGTGCGCTGAACTACGAACTGGAAAATCAGTTGTTGCCTTGTCTTGAACGAGCTGTTCCAGTCCCAGTCACCGCTGCAACAGATTTTATTTTATCTGATCTTAAGGTTTATTAATATTGAACGTATCAAGTGTACAAATCACACCAAACTCAACACTGCATTTTCTCGGGCCCGTAACATACTCATGAAGTATGAAGTGTGCAGCCGATAAGATGAGCTGTTGTGGAGATATGCGAGCCAGAGTCAGACAGACAGAGATTTCTGGAATTAGTAGATGATACATTTAAAACATTGAGCACAGAAGATGGTAACTAATAATTTCTTGCACTCCACCCGTTGCCTTTGTCTTGCACCTAATTTAGTGCTGTTGCATCATATAAAGAAATATTGTGTTATTATCTTTAATATTACAATACATGACATCAGTACCTCACACACTGTAACCACCATTTTTTCCAGACCACCCCAGATGCCAATGCTGAACTCAGACACAGAAACGGAGAAAGTTGAAGTAGGTTAGATTATTGTGAATTTAAATGAATCCTAAAATGGCAGAGCGGGGCAGGCAGAGGGGGCGAGAGCAGAACCAGGGTAGGTAATGGCGTGTGACAGCTGAGACAGGCATCTTCTGATTCGGGAGGCAGACCACAGAAAGGGGGCGCATCAATCCGAGACAGAAGGAGAACAAAGGTTTGTCAGGCAAAACTCAAACTCGAGGAAAATATTTAGAACCTGATTTCTCAGGCGGTTCGGCCATAACGTTTGTGCTGCATGGATACACTGAGCCCCATGAGGGGAGAGACGGAATGGGTTTTCATATTTCTGGGTTGAGGGGGAGTAGATGAGCTGGATGGTTGGTGAGGCACATACGTCGAGGTAGACAGACACACCCATGTGCACACATAGACAAACCAGGGACATAAACACTAGGAATATGTGTGTAAAGTGTTACATACATAAAGTTGAGTTGAGCAGGTTTTCCACTGTTTGGTTTGTTTCAATCTAATCTTAAAGTAGAATGTTTTTTTCCCTTGTATGTTTGACAACAAAATCAAGTTTTAGGATTTTTTTCTTTTTTGTTATTTTCTTTCCAAAAAAACCCTTAAGTATATGATTGTCATAAATATTCAGGTCATTGGTTTAGTTTAAAGCACCTTTGGCAGCAATGACAATGACATGCCTTTTTGGAAATGATCCTACAATCTTGGCACACTTTTGCTCCAAGCTGGGCCAGGTTAGATTCGGAGCATCGCACAGTCATTTTCACGTCTTTCCAGAGATGCTCTGTTGGGTTCAGTCCAGGGTTCTCTGGAAGCCATTCCCCTCACTTTGGGTCATTACATATTGTATGACATCCCTCTAACCTAACCCCTGAGCACTATGTTGCTCTGCATTCATCTTTTCTTCTATCCTGACTAATCTCCCATTTCCTGTCTCAGAAAAATATCCCCACAATATTATGCTGCCCACCCCCTGTGTTTGACTGGAAGGGTGTTTTTAATGAGGTGATGCTCAGTGCCTCAACAACACATCAACTTTAACTATCGTTTATTTTCAAAACAAGAACCTATTTAATCTTGGATACAGATAGTTTTGTACATCACATTTCTCATCTAACGTTACCAGCAACAGTGACCCGTGGTCATATGACAATTACAACAATGTTAGCAAGATGTCACACAAGTTAAGCATCTGGAATGACTTCCACAATTGTGAAGAGGACCCTATAGAAGTCAATGGTATACAGGTCTGCCCCAGATGAGTTTATGCCTTTATTCACTTTGTTCAAGCAATTCTTAAAGTACAGTAAATTCAAATCATGTTATAAAAGCATCTAAAAGCAATTTTCAATGTGATATTTCAGTCTTCTACTTGAATGCATTTTAAGATTTAAGAGACAAAAACTTGAAAGGTTGCGCAACCTTTATAGTATACACACACACAGTAGAGCTACATGATATGAGGAGAAGTTCGATCAGTCTCCCTGTGCCCATGACCTGACCTGACATTATCATCACATACTGTAGTTCAACTGACTAACAACACATTTCAAATTGTCAAGTTGTGGTAAAAACCAGTTGCTGTAAATGGTTTCTGATGTTAAGCAGTTGTAGCCCCTTGGAGTTTTTCTCTCATTGCTGGCACTGGCCCAACAAAATGTCCAACATATGCTATAGCAGAAAGACAAAGAACTAAAAGCGGATCAGCATCACTCAGTCTTTGTCCCACCTCATGATGCACTCTCTGACATCTCCGAACGGCAGTGCTGATGCTGTCTCTACTTCTCGTTCAGAGATGGAAGTTTGGCTTTATTAGTATGCTTCCCTGATTCTGGGCAATAAATCTTTTTTCTTTTCCCTTTTGTTTTTCTGCTGATGAAGCTGGAGTTTCTCATTTCTGGTCTTTCTGTATTCAGACATAGGAAAGCTGTATACAATTTATTTCCACTATTGTTAATGCTTCTACAAACACCTACCATTGAGATTAGTGTTTCTCCAGAGAAATATATATTTGTGGATTTACTATTATCATCAGAATTTTGTAAGTTGTGGTCCCCGGATGATTCATCTTTATTTAACAGCAATAGAGAGAGAGAGGATGAATTACAATTTACACTCTCTCCACCAGTTCTCATGTTCATGCTGTTTTTAAGCTGTTTAGTTATTCCAGATGTAATGATCTGAGCACTTTTCTCCAGTCCACGTTGTCAAAAAACAAATTGACTAATAGACGAGAACATTTTGCTGGTAGACATTAGTTTTTTGTGAGGAACACACCTACCTCATTTGTAGCAACATAATGACTTCCAATAAGCACCTTTCCCCAAATATTAAATAATTACCCATTAGTTGACATGCTACACTGTGAAGTATGTTTCAATTTAAATAGGTTCAATACGATAACGAATTTTGTTTGCATTTTGAATTAATCATTTAATCTTATAACCAAGCGGTGGATCAGAACTCCAGTGTCACTGGAATACAAAGTGGAAGTAGTGAAAACTGCTAATTTGTTGTGTAATTTACCTGTAATGTAACTGTGATTTTATTGTCCAAGATAAAGATGTTGATGTTGGACAAGTAACAAAGCTCAGATTTGTTTGACACAACTTCAGGAATATATGTTCTGGGTTACTTTCATTCACTAGAATCACTAATTAGCAGCACTAGTGCAGTATCTGTTCTGAACCTGCCTGTTGGGAATGGGCTGTTTACATGGGCTGTAATTATACTGATTGCAGCTTTCTTTCTGAAACCGTAAAAGTGACCTGCAGTTATTGAGCCAGAGCAAGTAAAGACCTGCTGTGGGACTCAGTCTGCTGAACCATGGAGCTGCACAAAGAGCTGTTCACCTGTTTATTCAATGTTCAGTAAAGCTCGGCTCAGCACACAGAACCGATTTGAGATTCAGTTGTGATTGCTGTTGTCATGATTGGGCACTTGATGGTTGATGGGTCCCATACAACGCTGGTACAGAGCGCTGGTCGCCTCTCTTCTCAAAGTTTGTGTTGGATGTCCACATTTCACCAAATTCCACACTGCTCGTCCTTGTCCCCTTAATAGTACACACGGAGTGTGAAACAGATAAGATGAACCGTTCTTGAGATATGTGAGTCACAGACGGAGAGACAGATGTGTCTGTAACTACAAGAGAGATAATCACATTGCAGTCCTAATCTGTGTCAAAGTCACAATTCTTACTCCAAAAATGAACAGATAAAACACAACAAACTGTTGTAATAACAGTTCCAACAAGGTGATTCCAGGAGGTTAACAGACAGCAGCTCTCAAGGTTGCAGTAGAGGCTATAATAACCACAGAGACTGATGGTTTCTCTCGTGACTGAAGGCTACACCTGTGTGACGTTATTGTAAGAGAAATGTCAGTGTCAGCAGAGAGAGAGAGAGAGAGAGAGAGAGAGAGAGAGAGAGAGAGAGGCTAATGACTGATGGCACTTCTGGGCTCCATGCTGTGATTGAGACAGGTGTCGGTACAGTAGCTGCAAGAAAATTCTTTTCTTTCGCTGTAAGTGAAGGATTTATATTAAAAGGAATCTGCTGAGAGACCGGGTTCTCCAACCCCTTAAATCAAATTTTAAAATATATGACCGCAATCTCTTCGTATTGAAAAAAAGAACTTTATTGAAGTGATGTTGTTTTTATTCCATCAGTAGCCAGAGCTAGTATAAGTGGTGCAACCTGTGCAAGCTGTGTGTCAAGCTTGTTTGTTGCCCGCCGGCTGTTTGGTTTACTTTATTGAGGTCTACACTTTCACCTTTAAACCAGACTCACCATACTTATTATTCCTCTAGAGAAATATAGTGTCAGCTCTCAGTAGACCGATAACTGTCTGTCAGGCATTAGGCACAGGTTTTCCACTCTGTAGGTTGGCTGTGACCATGTCCATCATCTGCTAAATGTTTCTGCTTCTTTGAAAACTGGTCATTTTGAATCATTTATCAACCCGGTAAAACTCTCTTGGCTGCTCACATCCTGAATGTGTCAGGTTTCTGAGTCGAGTTTTGCCTCGATGATCTCGGACAGACCTCCTCCGCAAATGAGCTGTCAGCCCCACAGGTCGCTGCGAGGATTTGGCTTTATTTCCTGAATCTCTGGTGGGCATTTATTGACAAGGCAGAGGAGGGATAGGAAACAAGAATGTTTTTGTTTTTTTATTAGAGCACTGAGAGAGAAGGAGAAGTAGGATAATGTATGGGGCAGCGATGCCTTTCCTCAGGGCTGTCAGGGCTTTATATGCTCCCCGTCACGCCGTTCTGCTCCGTCTGATGACTTCATGGCCCTGAAATAGAGGTTTTCATCAGCAGAGACCTCCCTTGTCCACTAAACGATTAGACAGACAGTCATTTCGTTATGATTGCTGGGCGTTGCACTGTAATCAATTTCAATGTTTTGGCCTAAGTGATGTAATGTGGTGGTGGTGGTGACATTAAAAGGCTGTTTTCAACAAGATGTCCTCTCCTCATGTTATCTTTCTCTCTCTCTCCCTCTCACTCCAGGATAATTTCCCTGCAGGAAACCCAGAGCGACTCCAAGATCTGAAGTCCACTGTCGATCTGTTAACCAGCATCACCTTCTTCAGGATGAAGGTATACTCTGTGTGTGTATGTGTACGTGAGACAGAAAAAGTCCAAGTTGCATGAGCAGGTAATAGTTTGAAGAGAAATAGAGCGTTACAGTGACTTCCCACTTTTAGAACGGCTCTGGCTCCGGATGTAAATTTCCATTTCATTTTCAGAAAACCCGTTTAAAAGGAGTTTAATGCCTGGAACCAGACTGACAGGCTTCAATTTGATTCATGACCCTTTGATGCGGAGCAAAACAAATATTTAAGAACAGAAAAAAAGTCAAGAGTAAAAAACTGTGTACATTGTTATTTTAAGAGTGAAGTAACCACCGGCCTATAAACCATTGCAAATCATCCTTTTCCAAAAACATCCAAAGCAATTTCCTTTCATTTATGCTTGTTGTAAATATAGTTTTGCACTATATTGTAGTTTGTATCATGCATGTGTGTAGATAGTGTTTCATATTGTGTAGAATCCTATTGAAGTAACGTTGAGCTACCCCGAAAGTAGCAGACATGGTTTTCGTGGTTTTGCTAAACATTTCCATGGAAACAGTGACCTCCACCATTCAGAGATGTTACTGCTTCACTTTAGGATTGTGGGGTAGTGTAGTACAACACCTTTTTCTTAAATTGGCAATTATATCATCTGAACTTGTGGCATAGTCTACATTTGATGGTTACAACAACGTTATGGCTGATAATCCAGATCCCTATTCATAAATAAAAACTTTTACTGGCGGTACTACACTGTTGAGCTCTAGGGGAGCACTCAGTTTAAGAGAAACTAAAGAACACAAACATAGCAATAAATAATGTTACACAACAGGGAGTATCGTAGCTTCCTGAAGTAAATACCAATCATACGGTTTCATCACAGAAGTGCTGTGCCATCGACTGACTGATACACCTTCAATACACAATGACCGTAAAATCTGCCACTGTTCAATCACAAACATAAACCCAGATTGATTTTTGCCATGTTTATTTACAGGTGAAATCAATTCACACTCATAATTCATGGAAACCCCTCAGTCCCGCCTCCCCAACGCCATCAACCAACCAAATGATTTATTACTTTACAATGTCTCGACAACAGGCTAATGCATCTGGGTATTGTTTGTGTGATGTATGTTGACCTGCATACAACAGTAGGCCTCCATGCTCCAAATGCTTCCAGCTCTGTCTTGTCCCCTCTCCCCTCGCCGTCTCCCACTCCACGTAAAGCTTGACTCCATTCAGTTCTTTCGGAGGAGGGGGCAGTGTGTGTGGAGGGGGTATAGCGCTGGGGCACTGAGGCATAACTAAGATGGCAGCTGTGAGCAAAGGAATGAAAACTGTCACTATAGGTTACCAAGGCTTTCACTCTGTGTCATGCCCATGCAGGGTTTTACTGTGTATACGCATCGTTGCTCATACACAGGAGCTACAGTGACTGTTCATTATACAATACACTGAACATACACCTAAAGTCCCACTCTGGCCCCATGTCTGCTTTGGTATACATAATGTATGTAGGTAGCTATTTTTATCCACAAAGAATTTATATATATTTGTAATAACATGTAATATGATATCATTACATCATCACTCGATTGATGGATGCCACTATACATATAAATGCAGTTAAAATAAAGTAGCTGCCTCTGATTTAGGTTGCTCACGTTAAGTTTGGATTTTGAAAGGCTGTAGCAGTGTTTCCCAGTAAGCGTCTGTGGTGGCCCGCCATATTCTAATTTGGCCCGCCACAGTTTCATAATGGACAAAAACATGTTCATACTTCTCATAATAACATTAGAGATCTCTAACTTTGTGATTTGCTGCTATTGTATAATTGTGTGCAGAGCGATTTGCCTCATGCTTGTGCTATCATCCATAAAGACTTTACTGCCCACATAGACAGTCACGTGTCATAGTTTCAGCTACGGTTGTGCACGTAACTGGCAAGTGGCATGCAATGCACTTCTCTCTCTTGCGAGTTGTCTTTCACTCACTGTCACACATTTGAAAATATAACATTGTGAACCTTCGCTTCCTGGCTGTCAGAGAGTAGCTGTGTGCCTGTCTCTCAGAATCTTTTGTGCATAAGAGTGACCTTCATGCGCATGCACCCCCACTACGGCCATGGATTGAATTAACACTGTGGGAAACACTCCTGTTGTTCAGTATAAACAGTTGTAAGGCCAAGGTGAACACCTAACCCTCTACCATCTAACATTGTATTGTGTCTGTGCAGGTACAAGAGCTCCAGAGTCCACCAAGAGCCAGTATGGTGGTGAAGGACTGCGTGAAAGCATGCCTGGACTCGACATACAAATACATTTTTGATAACTGCCATGAACTTTACAATCAACTCCTCGACCAGGTAAAGAGCTTCCACATTCGATTCATAGATCACTGCTTCTCAGCTTTCCCCAGTTCATGAATGTTTGACTCGTTTTCCACTGGTGAACATAAAGACTCTACAACAGCAACTTTGTTATGCACAAAGTGAACAGCCGCCAAAGCCTTGAGAGCTTTATATTTCTCACATTACATCATGCACATGTAGTGATGTACACAGAAAGCAATGTGCTACCAGTAAAGTTTTCTCAGGAGCCTGGTTCAGTCTGCTGTCAGCTACACTGTAATTACATGGGTTTCTCCTGCAGCCCCAGAGCAGGGGTTAGCTGTACTGTGATACGAATGGTCTTGTTCACCATGGTCTCCACCCGCAGTGTACAGCTCTGTGGCCGTGCCAGTGACGAGAGAGACAGTTTTGTTTTGTAAGTCTCACACGTGCCAGCGTGACAAACTCAGCAAACTAACATCTCACAACAGTAAAATCCTATGAATAATTCCTTACTTGGTTTCAATTGTCTTGTATATCAAAACCATAATGCCTAGTCAAAGTCTTCACAGACACGTTCAGAGAAACACATTGTATGCAAGTTAAGCTGGAGGAGATATGATGTTTGTTGTGTTATGGTTTAATCAAGTATACAAAAGCATGTGCTTCCAAACTTGATGAACACTAGGTGCCGGACAGAAGCATTTATTATTTATATTTTCCTCACTTATTTTTCATCATTTATTTATTTGTTTTATATATTTATTATTTGGGTAGTTACATCATCTGTCAAATGACGTCTGAGTGCATTTTTATCTATGGTGAGAGAAGAAGAGCCTTTTCCCAAAATGTTATACCTACCTGATAAAATAGTTTGTGGGAGCATTAACTGGTGTACGGATATTTCTCGTCTTCTGGTTTTAATCTAATTGAGGCCTCCTGCATGGTTCTCGTGTCACACCTCGCAAACTTGATCCTTCTATCACGCAGTCCAGATGCATGGCTCTCAAAATCTGAATCATAAGACTAGATAACAGATGTTAATTTAATGATGAGGATGAATTCATGTCAAAGAAAACCTGGAAACCTGCCTTTAATTTCGAGTTGTTCTGAAAAGTATTTCATATTGAACTCAGTTATTAGTTCAGGGCCACTCTACTTTTTTCCAGAAACTCAAAGTGAAAAAAACTTTGTTAACATTTTTGATAGGTGCCAGAAGCTGTTATTCCCTTGCTCACCTCATGTGTTAATATGATATCACCTTTATCCTTTCAGAAATCTCACATCACACATTCCCTTTCAGCTTTAGTGTGCTTTGTGTTGATGTGTGACTGTTCCAAGAAAATATAAATTCAATCCAGCATGACTGGAAATCAATAGGCTATATATCATGACTGACGTTTCCCCGACAGTGAAAATGTTGCAGACTTTGCATGAAGGACTTCAACCTTCAGAGAGAGAGAGAGAGAGAGAGACTCCACGGTGAAAAGATAAAGCAGCCAAACGTTAGGCAGAACGTACCTGATGCAGTTTCTCCAATTGAGAAGTTACAGCAAGTTATATTATATTTGAGGAAGTATTACTCAGTAATAGTTTGCTCATTTCAACACATGAGCTTCAGCTCTACCTAATTATCTTGTGGTTAACTCCCCAATGAGTATAGGCTCCACACCACAGAAGATAATAGACCCTATCTTACATCGTTGCTGTTTCCACATTGATGAAGTTGTCATGTTCCTGTCCACCCCCCATGTGGTTAAATAGTAAAAGCACTTGCACCCATCCATAGCCTTAAGCTCTGCATGCCGTCCAAATAACCAACTACTCATTAAGTCAAGCTGGACACTTTATAACATTACATTTTGAAGCTATTGAAACAGTTTTCAGATACATTTTATTAATTGTTTACATCTTTGGTTATCCAGTCATTGAATAGCTTTCTCCCACTTTCATTCTCATGTGCTTACCGCGCCCATTGGTGTGGAGTATATCAGTAGAGAAGAAAAGGGAGAGGAAAGAGGCCATCTACAAGGAAGCCAATTATCTTTATGATTTTCTCGATCATCATTTGTCAATAAATAAAAATAAAAATATGTTTTGCAAATTGCAAAAGTTATGATCAGTCAGGAGGAGATTTTTTTTTGATAAAAGCCAGAACAAACAAGAACCCTTATTCTCCTTAACATCAATTTACTGCATGTTTACAATCTAGTAGACAAACTCATTTAAGTATGCACTGATTAAGATTAGTCTATAGGAAGCAACATTAGCTTATAATGTGGAAGAGGCATCATATTTGGGCTTTGTTAGCCAAATATTCTTTCCTCCTAGGAATAGCTTCCTAGCTAATTTACAGACTACTTTTGTCATTTGCGTACTGCTCCATATCCTCGTTGGCAGCTCTGCCATGTGAGCGCCCATGGGCCTATTGCTCTTAAAGGGATAGTTCACCGAAAAAGGAAAATTCACTCATTTTCGCTTTACCACTATTCAGATGGAGGGGTGGGTAAAGTGTTTGAGTCCACAACATCAGGGGTAAACAGTGTTGCAGCCATTCATGTCTGAAGAATAGGTCACTTTGGCTGAAACACAGTTTACCCCTGAGACTCCTAAAGTGTTTTGTGGACTCAAACACTTCACCCACCCCTCCATCGGCATAGTGCTGAGTAGATAATGAGTGAAATTAAATTTTTCGGTTAACTATTCCTCTAATATGAGAGTCGTTTGGTCCATTGTTTCTACATTGCTATCTTGAGGCAGCGATTGCCTCATTGACCAACACAAACCTGAAGTTATTATACATGAATTCAATCTGAAATTATTTTAGGGCCACATTATCCAAATAGGAATACATTTTCTAAGTAACAGGCACACACGGACTTTGAAATGCACTAAATTTAGGTGAACCATATCCTTAGATCTGTAAAATGGAGCCCAATATCTTAAGGTTGTAATTGGGTGTAATCCACTCAAAAGCTGAATAATAGGCTTCCTGTGTTTAAACAGCCTGAGGCGTTGTAAGAAATTACCAAACCGCAGAGATAGACACGTTCACTAATTACATCTTTGTCCACCACAGTTTCACAGTAGACAGCCTCTCCATCAGTTTTTCCTCCAAGGCAGAGGAAAAAGACGTCGGCTTCAACCCAAAGCAAACCTCACTGTGGCTTTAAATTATTACGTTCACGTACACTAGGTAGCCTTTGACTCAGAGGATGGAACCCATTCCAGACCCCAATTCTCCAGTTGCTAATAATGACTGAGTGCGGCGACAGAACAGCTGACACGGTGGCCAGGCGGGCGGTGAAATCTCCCAGCCACAGCGAGGCATCTTGCATAACGTGACAACACAGCTCTCTACTGCTTCTGCCTGGGCATAAAATGACTAAAATGAGGGGGGTTGGGCAGGGGGGGAAATGTGGCTTAACAGTTTCTTAAATCCCAGCAGGAGAGAGGGGATTTTGAACCGTAAGAAGAAGCAGAAATGGAAAGAGGTCAAACACATCATGGGAAAGGGCAGAAGGGAAAAAAACGACTATCATTTTCTCCTGGCTCATCCAGTGCGAAGGAATGTGGAGTGACGATGGTGCGCTGGATAGAAATAATCCACTTGCACCTATGAGAAAATGCACATATATATTTATGCATACTTGCTGATACATTCTGCAAATATGAATGCATAAGTTGAAGCAATCTGGTTTCGAAGAGGGAGGTTTGTGATCGCTGGCAGGTGCACACATGCAGGAATCCACTATGCCTGTTTGTGAGAGAGCCACAGAGGTAGAAGTCAACTGCACTTGTTCTGAGCAAGCAATTCAAATTGATTTGTTAAGTATCTCTCTCACCGACATTATCTCATATTTGCCAACAATGCCCATGTGGTCGGTTTAGCTGTGTTTCATGAGCTGTTTGTTTTCAGAGCTATGTCTTTAAGTGCATTTTTCCATACATGTGTACACATACAACCCAGTATTCCATTGCAACAGCCTCAGTTCTACCCACAGCTCTCTCTCTTCGGGGAATTGGTCACATTCTCACAGAACAACCTTCCGTCAGTGACTATGTTTGTGTCACATTCTGAAAATTGATGAGGAGCCAGTCGTATGCTAATGCCGATTTCTCCCACACAGGGACTGCAAGTGCCAAACAATAAACATAAACCACCAGCTACCCTCCAGAGGAGAGATATGCTGCATGCATATTTCTGCCGGTCCCCCCCATCACTTTGTTCCAAGGAGCAGAAGTACACTGCACTCCTAGCTCAGTACAGTTTTCAGCTCCCAATACAACTAGCCCATGGGTGGGTTGTTGACTGTAACAAGACAGCAGGCATCGTAATCACCTTAAAAATGTGTTTACACCTACCTGAGGTGAATACAGATAAGCAAAGGGACTCTACGTTTTAGTGAGACGCATACTGCATCCAGTTTAGTGTGGCTGGACACAACCTTCAGTGTCCTTCATACATGCATACAGTTATGCACACACACACACGCACAGAGCTACACGCACAGACGGGTTTTGCTTAGCTGACCGACCTCCTGCTGAGACATTTGTTTTATTATTCATGTGTCCAATTCAACAGAACTTTACCTTGCTGCATACCCCACCCCACATGGCACAGGATTCTGATACCAGGCTTTTCCCTTTGAAGTAGGCATCACTATTCTAATTTCATAAACTCTGAGTTAGTGGCCAAATTGGATTGACGGCCAGTTTCTTCTCTATCTTTGATCTAAACTCATAAATTGCTAATTTCTTTCCAGCGGTAATCACTTGTTAATCTCTCAGTATTTTGAACTTCGTGATTAATGTACCAAGCAAATCTGTGTTTCTTTCTTCTCTTGATTGATGATCACTCTGAGAAAAGCAAGGCAAGTTTATTTATGCAGCTCAATCCAGGCACAAGGAAAATCAAAGTTCTGTTACAAATACAGAGAAGATTTGAAATTAAAATATAAGAAAATTAAAATAACATTCAAAAAGCAATAAAAACAAGGCGAGTCAAGTGTTTCACAGAGGCACTGAATAAGTAAAACCATAAACCAAATAATAAGAAGACACTTAAATTGCATTTAGGCAAATAAACATTAAAATGCAAAGATTAAAAACACGTTTCCAATTTCCAAATAGAGAGGACACAAAACCTACTTGCATTTTTGATCAGCAATATCATATTACTTTGGAGGGCTTTATTGCATGACTGGATATAATATATATATATATATATATATGTATACATATATTTTGATCATATAACATAAAACAAAAGATGCCCAGGCAAGGCAACTATGTTGAATGCAGCACTGAGATCCAGTAATACCAAAAATGTCTCAGTGCTCTGAAGGACCTCAGAATCCAGACTGAAAAGCATTAAAGAAAATGTTTTGCACTAAGAAAGACTAAAGTTGCTGAAAGATGTCTTTTCATTGATCTTTTCTAAAAAATAATTTTGTTTTTTTGTTTTAAATGAGGTTTAATAACAACTACCTTCAGGGCTCTTGGAAAAAAGGCCTGACTGAATAGAACTATTGACTATCTGTAGACAATCTAACTCAATGCATTTAAAAACATTTTTAAAGACGTAGGCAGAAAGTCAAGGCAACAGGTTGTTGGCCTAAGATGTCGAGCAGTTTCTGTCACGTCTGGTGCCAGACGAGGAGTTTCAGATTGTTCTTTGACTTGTCAGCCCTTCGTCAGCTAGATGCACATAATGCTCAGATAATTTACCCTCTTTTGAACACTTGTAATCCCAGGTGCAAACACGTGTCCATCTTAAACTGCCCAACAGCTTCTTTGAGTTCTGCTTAACATGAAGCTCGGACCACCTCCCTGTCGCCTTCATATTGGAAAGCAGCTCATCTTTCATGTATTACAACACAGCAAACATCACCGAAAACACAAATTAGAAATTCAAGAGTGTATCTCATATGATGATATGAGATTTCGACCCAATTGGAAGACACCATTTCTTGGAAGCGTATTAATCTCTTTCTTTGACCATGGCACACAACGTGGTACACTTCTGCATCTTTTATCATCACGGGTCGACATTATCAGCCGTCACTGAATCAGATGTAATCCCTCTCTGTGTTCCTTGTTCCTATGAGATTAAGTTCAGCGGCTTCTTCTGCTGCAACGTCTGCAAGACATTCCAACAGCATTACATGCTCTGCATTACTAAATATTTACACCGACCATCAGCGACATCACCAGACACAAGTTGATTATTGTAGGCATTGATTAGACTCTAAAGATTGTACTGAGAATAAATTGAGTCATGTTGCAGTTTCATTTCCCCAGCTCCCCCTACGATGTCTCCTCTGTCTGCCGCACCACAGTCAATACGCTGAAGGTTGTTAAATAATTCAACCTAACTGATTGGAGCATGTTTCATTTTTAACACCGTTTTCTATTAATCTGAAATACATTTCGCTCCAGTCGGGATTACATACAGAAATGAGAAAACGGTGTATTATAGCCTCCTTTTGGGAGGTAGGCCCTACAGTCATAGTTTATATTTGCTGCTGTCAGTGTGCATAAGCGTGGGTGTATTTGTGAAAAATCGTGTCTGCGTATGATACAGAGCTGTCAGAATGACCGAGTTTCTTACAGTATCTACACTCACTCACTTTCTGTGTGTGTGGCAGAGTGAGAGGCCCTGACAGTTACTTGCTGACTACAGATCAGTGTGGTCGCACCCAGTGTGGGGTGAACAGATGGTGGAGTCAGTAAGTGGTTTTAGAGTCGACACCTCTCACCCCGGGGCTGAAACAAGGATTTTCTGCAACACTCTACATAGACAGATTACTGAAGAGTGATAATGTTTTAAAAATACGTAGGGTTTCAGTGCTAACCGACTTTTCAACACTCGTCATTACTAGTGACAAGTCATTTAAATTTGTGAGTCTTGAAAACAACAGGAGAACATTGAGTGCATCTGTTTCCAGTGCAACCAAATCAACTTACATTGTTTTAATAAAGAGGACAGTTAAAGATCTGCCTTTTTCCACCATGTTACGAGAAACCATGATCTTGTGCTCACTTGATGCAGTTCCTTCTTGTCACATTATACTTTCAACCGTATGTTATGACCAACCCAGTCTCTCAAAACTGCAGAAAATGGCCTCATCTTGTCAGATACACTGCATTTCTTGTGACAGCTTCACAATAAAAGCCACTTTTCATTGTTAGCTAGCAGCAGTAGGAAATGTTCAGTCTGCATAAGCAATATGTCAGCTGCACAGTAAACAGCAAGACTAAAATCAATGACATAAAACTGTTCACACTAATACTGAGTTACAAAAGTGTACCACAGACTCCTCATGCATGTGAAGGTGAATCCTGCAGAGGGATGGCCGACTCCACCTCTAACAGAGATGACTGCTATATTTGGCAACCACAGAAAATAAAAACATTAAAACGCTGTTAGTGAGAAAATGCTCAGCCTACCTGGTATTTAACTGGGAATTCTTGGAGATAATAATGTTTAAAATCTAGTTGTGGGTGAAGTCTGCATGCCTGATTTGAATATTACATTTCCTTATCTTCACACTGTGAAAATCCGCCACAAGTGGAACCTCCCCCTACCTTTTTAGTTCAATTTGAGGTTGTACTATGTAGCATTCAACACCAGGGCAACACAGTGGTGCAGTGATAAGCAGTAGAAATCCCATGTGCAGGTACTCTGACGTCCTCCCACAGTCCAAAGACATGTAGCTCTGGTAATTATAATCTGTGTGGGCGTGTCTGTGGCTTCAGACAGACAGACAGACCTGCACCTTTTTATACATCCATGACCCAAACAGCCAGCCGAGCAGAGAGATGGACACAGCAATGTAAACCGATCACCACATTTTTACAGCTTTCCACGCTTATACTCTTTGTGCTGTTATTGGCTGACTGCACACCCAAAGGTCACAGCCCAGAGACGTCCTGAGCACAGCAAAGAAAGACAAACATATGAGATCACCGTCAGAGGGCAGGGTCCCTGCGGAAAAACGCACTGCCGCACACATCTAGTAGGTCATGAGAGATGATTTAGTGAAATTACTTTTGTCTTTCTTTTTAAGGAAAGTCGTCCATAATAAACTTTTATGTGAACTGCAAGTGCAGTAAAAAATTGCACTTATGCGTCATAAGAATCTTCAAAGCAATAAATAACGTTCAAATGCACTTATGAGTCTGTTTGTGCAACATCCATCTTTGGCTTTCTCTTTCTTATCCCAGACAACTTTTCATTTTTTCCTTTCTCAAAAACTCTAACAACTAAAACAGACGTCTCACCCTCAACACACTCACGCTGTCTTCTAACTCTCACCTTCTTAATTTCCTCCCCCACAGAGCCGGAAGCAGGACATTCCCCGAGAGGAGCAGGGTCCATCGATAAAGAACCTGGACTTCTGGCCAAAACTCATCACTCTCATGGTGTCTGTTATCGACGAGGACCGGACGGCCTACACCCCAGTCATAAACCAGTATGTTCCTCTTTACTCAACTATACATGCTGTTTACTAAGAAATCGATTAAATACATAAAACTGCACCCAACGGGTTGTTATGCCAATTTTTATGGTAAAATGATTTCCTTACTCATACATAGTTGAACATTGTTTGAACTTAAAAATATTTTGATCTAACTTTAATTTGTAATTGTATACACTGTTTAAATTGTTTAAAGCTATACAAAATTATCTGAAATCCCATTGATAATGATAAAGGCTGTTTTCACTTTGAAGCTTTATTTTATATGATTCGTGGTAGAGATCTTGTTATTATTTGTTCAGATTGTTTGTGTTTTGAAATTAAAAATAGTAGATAACAAGCTGATTGTAAGTATTGACTCTACTAAATCCTCATGTTGATTCAACATTTATTTAAGTTTTTATTTATGTACTCAATGTTTATGTGGTTGTCAATGCATTTATTCATTTAATTAGCCTATTTTTTAAGGTCAATTTGGGCTTTATTATTCAACAAAAGTGATTAGATAGATAAGGGAGAGAAATCCTTAAATAAGCACATCATATCAATTCAATTTGAAATCATTTTGTTGTTTTGTTTTTTGGAGAATTTAAGGGGGAAACAAATGAGCTCCTATTCATTTGAAAATATTTCATTTGTTGTAGACACATGAGGAGTTCCGTGTTGTGCATGAGAATTGTGAGGCAGCCAGAGCATCACATCACTTTGTGTGCTGAGCCTGAGTATGAATGGATGAAAGGGGAACTCGGTGTAGCTGAATTACATAACAGATGAGAGATTTGTCTGAGAAAAAAGAAACGGGGACAGGGGGCTGGTTGTAATGTCGAGCTGAGAAAGGTGCAAAGCATTTGAGTTTGTGTCCTTCAGATGATTTAGTTAATAAAATCAAATAAATTATACAACGTAGAGAAAATGCAGCTCGCCTTAGAAGAAATAAAATGAAGCATATTTTTCTTTCCGCCTCACTCGTTGCACACACACATCCTCTCACACTTTCGCATTCCCTCCTTGTTTTTCTTTTCTTCCTTCTCTTGCTGATTTATGATGCTTATTAAGACTTGTTTATGCCCTGAGCTCCCTCTCCTACACTGTCTAATGATAGATTTGCAATATTCATGTCCATTTCCTCCACGTTCCCTTGTCCAGAGTGACAGAAACTTTGATGCTTTTCCACGATAAACCTACGATTTGAATTGGTGCCTTTTCAAATAACGGGAGCTGCTGCCAGAGAGAAAAACATGTTAGTCTATTGCTCTGTAATGCGAATGGTTACATAGGAATCTAGCCTGGAGATTTTCAAGGCAATAGACTGATCAACAGAATTTATTATTTAAATGGGAATGTAAAATTGGATGCTGCTGTTGTTTTTAAAAGTGTAGAGGATAAGAAGCTTTAGAGATTATTTCCAGAAATACTGCAGATTGTAAACCGCAAAACATCATTTATTTCATTCAATTTAAATATATTTTAAACCGTCTACATGGCACGCACGGCAGCTGCAGATGTTACATTGATTTTTTGCTATGAAGGGTTTTGATTGTCTGCATGTGGGCGTGCGAGACTGAGGACGAACGGAGGTGGAGAGATTCCGATTCTTAACTATTGGTCTGGGAGACCTTTTCTTTCCTCCAGGATTCACTGGGAGCATAAATCCACCCTCTGGTCTCAGTGTTTGTTCCCTTGCTCCTCATAATAATGCATCACAGTTGGGGGTTGGTTGAGGAAAGTGTTTGTGTGTACAGTACGTGTGTGTGTGTGTGCAAACTCGGGCACTGGTTTCTGCGGGAGGGTCCTCCCTGAGCAGATGATTACTGCCTCAATATATGTCGGCAGACAAACGTGTTCGTTGTTGGAAAATGAGGCGGTCGCCGGCAGAAGTAAAACATTTCCAGATAGATTGAACTTTCTCAGCACAGGGTCAAGTCATCCATAAATGTCCTCCCATCACTGTCTGAAGACACAGATAATTAAAACATTGACATCTCGCATTCAAGCTTTGACTGAAAATCCATAGGCATTCAAAATAGCAGATTACTTACCAAATAGGTTGCCACCCTCTGTCTCCTTCCTTCACTGTTTCATTTCCTCCTGCACCGTTTCTCATCTTTAAGCCAGGTCCCCCATTCCACCCCAATTCAGCCAGGTTCGGGAAATGACGGGTGGGATTATTAGATTATGAGATTCACGAAGCATGTCTTCTCGCACATCTGTTAAATCGTTTGTTAGGATATTTCTGGCCTGGGCCGAGCCATCAGACCACCCAGTCGAGCGTATCATTGTACAGAAATGAGTCTGATTGGAATCCCTTTCAATTCCACCAGGTTTCCACAGGAGATGAGCGTGGGCAAGATCAGCGCCGAGATCACGTGGAACCTCTTCGCCCAGGATATGAAGTATGCAATGGAAGGTCAGTGATGCAGCCGGTCAAACGCCCGTATCTCCTGCATGAGGGTGTGTTGTGAATGAGAGCTGAATATAAATGATATATTGGTTGATTTATTGATTAATTGATTGAATGATTGATGACACAGGAATAATGGTCATCCCTTTACAAGAAGGTGTACTATATTCTAATCTGATGCTCTCTCCCTCCAATGCAACATCACTGGGGCACGTTGGACGTGTGTGTGTGTGCGTTGTACCTCTGTGTGTCTGAGCCCTGTTTATCGGCCGGTGTCACAGTGTCCTTTATCGGCTGCGTCTGACTGTGGTCAGCTCCGAGATTACACTTTCCTGATTTCACTCTATCAATCACGATAGAGAAACTCTTACGTTTTCTTGTTCCTCTCCTTCAAGATAAACAATTCACAAGTCAATGGCACAATAAGAAACAGGTGTTGCTTAGGTTTGTGTGTTTATGTGTACATGTGTGCGTTTCTGTATTTTGGTACCCTTGTATTGCAAGTTTCTTTTACCAATTATTATGAAAATCACTGTTGTGTCTCTTATATAAACACATGACTAATTTGCAGCATTTTAAAACATGGCCATCAGTATGTAATGGTCCTCGTGGACTTACATATAATATAGTGTAAATGTAAAATGCAATTTACAGAAAAAAATCTTTTGGAAAAAAGGCATGGAAAAGAAAACATGGCACCTTATGGAGGGAGGGACCTACAATCTGTTGTCTAACATGGACCTAAATAGTCAATACCTCCACTACCACTAAATACTTGTGTGTAAATCAGCATAGCAGTGTTGCCTGATCAAATAGAATACATGTCCAAAGTGTAAGTTACATTAAGTGGTAGTGAATCTTCAATAGATTAAAATAGATTTTGTCAACACAAGGCAGTCTAGTTTTTTTCCAAAGACGGCAGAGACTTGCAGTGATCAAGCAGTAAATCCCCGATCTGCTCTTCTAGCACATTGAATGTGGGTTTTGACTTCAGTCCCCACCCCCTCTTACTCAATCTCACCTCCGAAAAGGCAGAACAAGCCTTCAGAAGGTTATTGAACTATGCTTCTCTAGGTTGGAGGCTCCGGGATCAAACCCCACAGGATAACAGGATATATGGCCGGGAGGTGCAATGCACAAGGGGATTAATGCTACTGGGGTTGTGGATGAATGTTAAAATGGCTGTGTGTGTGTGTTTGTGTGCATGTGTGTGCACGCATGCGTGTGTGTGTATAGGTGTACTGCAAGGGAGAACCCGGGGTTATGATTTTGTTTGAATTTTTGCTATGAACTTTTACTCATCATTATGTGTCTAAACAGCCGTGAGGCAGAAATCATGCATGACATCATGACATCATGACATTCATACACTATTCTCAAGTTTACCAAATTCAAGTGAAAAAGGTAGGATGTAAGAAAACATGGAAACCAATACGATTAATAATACAATTTTTTGAGTAAAGGTCCCATATCTTGCAAAATATTGTTACTCCTGTCCACAATGAGCCATTAGCACTGCTCAGTAATCCAGGACATTCAAAGCTTAATCAGGGGAAGAACTCGATTAGTTCATATTAAAAGTGAGAATTAAGTTGAAGGAACAAAAATCGCTTTTAAAGTTTTTTTTTTCTTTTAAGGAAAACCCCCCCCAATGTGAAAACGCACAGTTTGAAAATGTTAAATTTATAAAATCTGAATTCCTTGAATCTCAAACCTTAGATCATGGGATGAAATGACGTGAGAGCAGAGGGGAGTAGCAAACACAGAAATAAATAACTAAGCTCATCACAAACTCTTGCAAGGCAGGGACATTGACTAAAAGCCACTGCGGCAGTTCTTGGATACAGGCTTTCCTTGGCCTCCACGACTTGTGTTGTCACAGACAATTCTTCGCTGAATCTCATCCATGTGCTTGGTCATTATTTCCTGACCTGCTGCCTCCCAGGTGGGATCCATGATAGGTTTATCTCTCAGGGGCATATAGGGCACCGGTGGCGGAGCTGCAGTGTCCCTAGGGTGAAGAAGATTACCATTCCCAACACAATTTGGGAAATCAGATCAAATATTTCCAACCACATTTTCCACATTATGTTACGCTCTTATCTATTAATCTCCACACTATAGCATTTCAACTACTGCAATCTTTTTCATATGAATCTTTCCTCGTCCCATGTTGATCCTGTGAACCACATCCATGTTGAATGATGGGTGTGAGATTCACCACTTTAATGATGACAGAAGAGCTGGAGGTGGTGCTGCAAGAGAAGCTGTGTAATCTGCCTGAGGTCAGAGATGGAAATGTTTTATTCCACTGTGAGTGAGAGAAAAGGCAGAGCTTATTGGTGTGGTCCATTTTATTTATAAAGCAACAGGTCAGAGCAGGAGTTATCTCAGGGCACATTTCATATAGAGCAGCTCTAGACCACACACTGTAATATTATTGGTGATTTATCCTCATTTGCCGGGAACATTTCCACTGCTCTCCCCATACCAAATCATCTTGAGTTGCTATGGTAACCAGGTGCCAAGTGGAGACACTGCAAGCTCCCGCATCTTGATAAACTCACCGGGTGCATATACAGAGCGTATAGATTCTGTGCCTGCAATATGATTTAATGTGCGATAGTGTATAATGTGATCTGCTTTTGGCCAGAGATATCTACAGAATGCATATTGAGTATTAAACATAAAAAAATGGGCCCATGCATCAGATTTTAAAGAGACAGGTGTAGATTCCTAGGTGTGGATTTGCATTTCTGCAGTGAGGTAATGAGTAACCTTAAAGTAGCATGTGTGGATTATGTGAGCTGAGATTTAAAGGAAATCATTATTCCAGATCTTTTTTTTCCCCCTTTACAATTCAATTTGTGTGATTTTTTTACATTCAACACATTCTAGTAAAACGAATAGCGATGTCTTTGTGGTGTATTTACTGAAAACTAATGAAGCAGCAGTCAAAGCTATCAGCAGCCTCTGCCTGACACTGGTGGTGTTATCGCGTTATTCTCAGACTCTCCCTGCTTTCGGTCATAAATAGGATAATGTGCTACTTGTAACCTCATTGCCTTGCTGTGCCCTAAAGGGAGACACATTTAAAAAATTGAATCTTCCAATGTGTGTGTGACATCTTTCCACTATGTTTTAATACAAACCAGGGCATTTTGCACAAAATCCTATTTAGTGGCATCTTCAAAAATAAGTTGGAAGTAACCCAGAAATCTGGTTTGAGAAAATGGAATGAGCAAACTGTTGCTGACTTCTCTGATAATAAAGTGAATACCCCGAAATGCGTTTAAAGCCAGAGTTGGAAAGTTGTGTTATCTTTACTTTGAGCGTTGAGCGTCAGCTGCAACATATAAGTATCTTCATGTCTCGTGCACCATGTGTGAAAGAGCAGATTAAAATGGTAATTTCCCACTGGCAATGAAAATAGCATAAATGAAATAATTTAGCAACAAGTTACGGGTAAAAGTCATTTAAATTCAGTTTTTCTACGACAGGCAACTCAGCTAAACTTAAACAGAACTACACTCCGCCACAGCAGATTTATTATTCTCAAGGCTTCTTTGCTGTTTAGCTAAACAGAGTAGTTTCATTTTAGTACAGTAAGATAATTTGTCTTTGCACTGTATACACGCAGTAAATCAAGAGACAGAGAGAGGAACTGTGGCTCTGTGTTTGTAGGTGTGTATATCTGAATCAGGCTGGTAGCTGCTTTGTTGAGTTTGACAGCTCATAAACCACATAATGCTGTGGTGCAAACATAAATCAAAATAATGTGCTTTACTAGATAGATTGTAAAACAACATGAAAAACAGAGGGGGTGAGTAGAAACTTTGAGACTTTCCTCCTCTTGTAAAAGACAAAAAGAAGACCCCAGACCCCCCATGTGTGAATCACCTATAACAGTTTATTATGAGCTGTGGTCACGTTCTGCTCTCAGGCGACCTCTGGCAGCCGCAGTCGTCAGGAGGGAGTCAGGTGATGGGAAGTCCACATTGCCAGAAGGTTGGTTTGGATGAATGGGTCAACGAAAACCAGGACTGTCACAGATGAGAGCAGTTTCTCACCCTATATATTATCAGATATTAACCCGGACCACATCTTTCTTTTCTTCGTCGCAGTTCTTTAAGAAAAAGTCATTGCTCTTCATCGCCTATCAGCTCCAACACGATCCGCTAAGTTACACTCACTCTTCTGAAGTAAACAGAGACATCAGAGAATTTGTAAATAAGCGGACCAGAAACCGGAAGACACTCAACACCAGCATAGAAACTCCAGAGTCACCAGAGTCTCGACGGTGTCATTGCAGCGCGAGTCACACACACCTACGCACAACTATGAATGCTCAGCCCTGGGCGTAGGCTACATGCAGAAGCTACGTGTGTACCTACAACATAGCTCTGACGCAGAAACATGAAGTGGCCTTTACCATGCCACATGTCCTGGGGGGGGTGCAGCCTTGCACTGGAGTATATGGGTGTGTGTGTTAATACATTGCATGTGCAGCCTCTCATTGAGCTTTACCTGATAACTGAAATCTCGTAATTTTCCTTCATGCCACTGTTCTGTTTTATGTTCATAGTCTTTCCTTTTTTTATGTATGACTTTAAGGCTACATAGCCACTGTTGTTTTTTGTATGCTCAAATATTTTTTTAAAGGAGCATGAGATTTATTGGTCTATTTTCGTTTTTTGCCGTGGTATCAAATTGGGTATTGAGAATCGTGGAAATTTCATTGTATCGGTATCGACTCCTAAAGTTTTGCTTTCATGACATCCCTAATTAGTATGTATGTGCACGTGTGCGTGTGTGTGTGTATGTGTGTGTGTGTTGAGATGATCTTTAGCAAAGGCAGCGGAAAAGTGCACAAATGGCAACTATACACGTGTACAGCATACATACATTACAAATGTGACCCTGCCACATTTGTAATGTATGTATGCTGCACATACATGAATCGTATGTTGACTTTCCATCACATGTGCGTTTACTGTCTGTGCTTATACACAGTGAATAATAATGAGGCTGTAGATGGAAGGAGTTTCTCAGTTTTCCGGGTCCAGGTTGTGCTTGTGTTCAGAGTGACCTGGTTACATAAGGAGGCACAGAGAAGTGGCAGGGCGGCTGACAGAGACACCCTGAAGGAGGCGGGCTAGAATGGCCTGCTTTGTTGGTCTGTTAACTCCATTCATGTGTGTGTGTGTGTGTGTGTGCCCATTTATGCAACTACACATTTGTGCAAGTAAGTAAGAAAGAATGAATGAGAATAAAAGAGGAATTTGTTTGTGTGTGTGTGCGTGTATGTGTGTGCGTGTGCGTGAGCGTGTATGCGCATTACTTAATGAAGTCTTTGATGCATCCTCTGCTTCCTGCTCTGAGGCCTTCGGTGCCTGTGCTGGTGCAGAAATGGATGCTGCTAATTTTAGCATCTCTGTGTGGATCTCTAAATGTGTGAGATAGAGAGACACAGAAGGAGGGAGGGAGGGAGGGAGGACACAAAAAGAGAAGACGGAGAAAAGGAGGAGGATGTAAGAGAGAGTGAATGAAGATGGCTGAAGCTGAACTCACTTACTCATTCACCCTTTCACTGTTACCTACAATGGAACCCTGGTTGTAAGATCAGGTTTCACATAATAATTATCAAATACAATAATTATCACCATTTTCTTTGTTCCAATTATAATTTTACTTTGTTTTGGCAACAAACAATCCCTGATCAATTGGAGAAAAACGAATGTAACTTAGATACAGTACACGCTGTATATGCAATGTATAGCTGTTTAACGGCCGTGGTCTCTGGAGCATGTCATTAAAGATCCAGTGCTCCAGCAGCCCATTAACTCATCTTCAGTCTGTTAGAACAGCTTCACTCCGCAGAATATTTTAATTGAATTTCAATTAATTTACCTCAGCAGTGGGAGTTTTGTTTTTCCACTGAAAGATGCTGTTTATGGGACTGAGGCATGGCTATAGGTTCTGTGTTGCACTGCGATTTTTAACAAGCTCCAACTGTTCGTCTCTAATGCCTCTCTTCAGATTTTTCAGCGTGGCACTTTGCACTTATCTCTGATCTCTCTGCTCCTCAGCTAACAACTCCTGGCTTTTACACTGATGGAATCTATAGAGCATTGGGGTCCTGGTCAAGCTTTGTAGGTGGTGCATTCAATTCCTACACAGATCTCATAAATCCTTAATCTATTCTCTCCATCTTTCAATGCAGAGATCCATCTTCAGGGTCCAATAAGTCCCTGTTCTTCAGGAATTTCACACATAATGTGTTACTCTAGTGTATTAAATATAGAAAAATATGATATTAAATGAATTTATAAACTGATGAACATATATTATAGTGATATAGAGTGAACAAGAATGGACTCTTATTAGTGAGTCACTAATATGGGTATATCCTAATGCTTAATGTGTAGTTAGTGTCTCAGTGGGCTGTGGTGTTATAGCAGAGCTGTGTCAGTAGGTCCTGTGTTACAGCTTAGGAAGCCCTCTGACAGAACTGGGTCGTGAGCCAAGATGAAGGACTTATGTCGCAGAGGAAACCATACAGACGTCGGCTGATACCATTCTGATCCTCCGAGTCTTCTGCTTCAAACAAATCTGTCCAACCACGCGCTCCTATAGATATGTTTACCAAATGGAGGATGGAAAAGCTGTGGTGAACTGCCGCACTTCATCATCATATCCATGGCATTTAAATCAATGAAGCAGCGAGTGAGTTTTGTCTGTCCCTGTGGGCTGAGTCAGAGAGGATGACATCCCCACCAGGGACCTGGAGCCTACTCCTCCCTCTGGACAGCCCACACTGTTTACCACCAGCGGGGCACAAAGGCACACACAAGCACACACATGCATACACACACATGAGGGCCCTATCTTAACCGCCTGATTGCAACGCTTCATTATGTGCCTGCTGACAATCAGAGCACACTCGGGCACACTTTTAATATGTTTTGGTAACGTATGTGCACGGACTCATTGGAATTTGAATAGGATAAGCATGGTGATTAATCATAGTCTTTTCAGCTAGTTACATTATCTATGAAACAGCTCTGCCAATCACGGTAGCCTGTAATCAAAGTGTCTCTCCAAATGTAGAGGAGAGAGCAGACTGGCCTCTCCACACATCCTGTTGTTGGCCAGGAGGTAGAGAGTGGTGCTGTGCAAATGAACACTGCCACAATGCATTTGCATGATTGTATACACACAAAATATCCATGAAAGCTAATTTATGCTGACTTTTTCAAACAATGTAACCATCTTTGCCCACATGCTTTCATGTGGTAAGTATGTTGTTACGCTGCCTGTGCCCAGCCTGTAGTTTCTTACCAACTCGCAAAACCTCCACTCCAAGATTCTGCCGTGTCCTATGGTCTTGACCTGTTAGCTACACCGCACCCCAGGATTTGTCTGCTTTGTCCATATCCGTAAGCTTTCAGATGACGTGCACAAATACGGACGAAATGAATGCAAAAACAGGGGGTTCTGTCCGTTTCCGTATGCGCATCCAACGCTGAGTATAAATGAGCCTTTATCTGCGTTGGAAGACTGGCAGAGTTAAATACATTTTTAAAAAGATGTTAAAACCAGGGATTTAGAGTGCATCCAGAATCTGGCACCCACAGTACATCTGTAGTTTGCAACACTTGCATCAGGAAGGGGGGTTACTGCAAGTCAGCCTTGTGATGGTCCCACAATCCCTCTTTCCAGCCAGAGACAGATGCAACGCATATCAGACCTGCCACCCCAGATGAATTAATAGGACGGTCTTCATAGTCTACACACAGTCATGATGACTGATGCTGTGAATCATGAATTCGTAATGTGCATTTTGCAGGTTTTGCCTGTCCGCCGGTTTTGCTACAATCACAACAACTTGCATTTCTTTTATGTGAGGAATCTTTTATTAATTCCACATTTTAACATTAAATTACACTTGGGCATTAGGTCCAGTTTTACCAAAAAATCATTTGCAGTCAAGTGTTGTTGTGTTATTGTTGTCCCTCTTGTCAAACCTTTGCATCAGTCACAGTGTGCGGGCTGCACACATGTCATATAAATAGACAACGCAGATTTCAAGGTCAGTAAAATAACAGATTGTAGTGCTGCTTGCTCCGGTCTTTGTGACACCTTAAAAATAGCACAGATTCAAGCATACACAGTACACACCCATGCCCAGAATGTGAAAGGCTTTTTTTATCTTCACGTGTCATTTACCTGTGACACCACAGCGAGGACTCAAGAGGATATATTTGCATAAAAAGCATGAATAAATATGAACTGACTGACTTCACAAAATGAGAGATTGTCCATTTGAGAAAATCTGAGACCTAGGCTTTTTAAAATAATTACTGTCATTGGAGGGAAATTCATCAATGAATGATAAATTAATCATATCGAGGTTCCACAGCCTGTAATTAACTTTGAGGAAGCTGTGAATGTTTAATAAAAAATAACACAAGTGTCCGTCACCTAGAAAATTAAAAGACGAGTCTGTATTTGGATAGTCACGACATGTGTATTATTGCAAGGTTTTTAAAACGCTGCTTCCTGCAGCCTCGTTTCTCTCTGACTCTCTGCTCTATTCGAACAATCACATTGGGCCCAGTGAGTGGAAAATTATTTCCTTTTGCTTCCATTCAGAGCGTGCAAAGAAGCGCACTCTGTCCCTCTGTGCTTCTGATTTCTAGAGAGAGGATATGAGCTTTGTGATTTCTAAACTGAAGAGTTTTTCAAAGACGAAAGCTTTCAGGAGGACTGTGCGCTCTGTTAACCTCTGGCACATATCCCTGTCTTCTCACTACGGATTCTGAATGAGACATTTTATTCGGCAATATTTGGGAGAACCATTTTGTTCAGTAAATGTTGATTTAAGACGACAGCGACTACACCTCATCAATGCATAGGGATGAAAAAGCAAGCAATTGTCTTGGGCTCTAAGCTGAGATAGGCCCCCGAGAGCGGCTGATTAGGTTAGCCCACAGAAATTAAATTGTACAATCGCCTATGTACAGGAGACTGCAACGACACCATAGTCAGGAAAATGAAGATGCTTGGTGGTTTGAACCACCCTTGACAGTGTATGAATGCTGTGCAATTGAAAAAGGGCTGTGTAGAGAAGAGCTGTGTGTGTGAATGGGTTAATGCAACTTGTACTGCAAAGTTCTTTGAGTTGTCGATAACACTGTGAAAGCGCTATATGAGTACAGTCCAAATAACATTTACAATTTACCAATGCCTGGGGTTCACAAAGTCCCTCTTGTGATCCTCGTGCTTTTTGGGGAAAATATGAGTCTTGTACAATCTCTGTATGAATAAAAGACTAACTTCAGTGTATCTTCTCCTTTCTAAGGATTAAAATATTGAATTTCACATTTGAACAAATACAGGTAAATAATGCATGTTAATAATACATATGGAATATGGAATTGAGACGAGCGTTGGGTAGCAGGCGTTGCACTATTCATTGGGGTAAGCTCTCAGGGTCTTATCAGGATTAAGGCACGACAGCTAAGGTGCAACGTGTTGGAATTAAACATTTCTTTGACGTTCTTTGGATGTGTCTTCCATCTGCAAGAGAATATGTTTGTGTATTTGTGATTTACTATTTAGAAACACACCTGATGCAAAAGGAATCTCTCACGCTTCTTTCATTTCCCTGCTTCTTCTGCTCTTTGTGGTTACCTCTTAAGAGCTCAATTTTGTCTGTCACAGTGCACACAAGCCAATAAAATAAAATTTGTTTCCGATTATCATTTTATGATCAGATGCAGTTTGCTCGCTCCCCATAAATAATCTGTTGAAAACTGCAACACCTGCTAAACCAAAACATGCATATATGCACTTTACTATCAAAAATAAGATTACATGGCTAATGTGTGTAGTGAATAAAAAGCCCCCAAAAAAGTGTAGTTATAGATTTTTTGTGTTTTCATGATGCTAATGTTGTAACACTAGATATGGACTGTAGGACATCCAACCAGGATTCTCTTACTGTTGTATGAACGTCTTTCATTTGACCCATGTGTCGTATTTCAAACCCGCCACCTCCATTGAATAATGCATTTGAATAAAAAACATATTTTTTTTCCCAAACTAGATATTCTTCTTCACAACCAGATAGCACAATTGTACAATTTATAAATAGTTTTGTTGTTGAGTCATATTCCATGTGACAAGTAAATTGATCTTCACCTGTGAAATCAGTAAAGTTTCCCCTTGTCCTTGTTCCTGAAGAACAAGTTGTGTGTCTGTGGCTCATAACAAAACTTGTAGAAAGATCCTTGTAAAAGAAAAAAGAACTGACTGTTGTTAAGAGGTGACTTGCTGTCAAAGTCAGACACACTGCTCATCCGACCACACACCGTACGTGTCACACAAACAAATACTGTAGCAAATACGGCCTTAAACTCAGCCTTTCCTTGTTCATTTCTTACTGTGTAGTCTCTTTCGTTTGCATTGTTCTCTCTCTCACTTGTCTGTGATATATATTCTGCCATATCTGTGCTGCAATGATGTTTTACCCTACTTTTATTTCAATGACAGAACAAATGCCTCCATGATCGTCCATACTTCCAAAATATTTCCTTATCTCTTCTCTCTCTCATTCTTCCTATTGTCATTGATGCATCTGCACAAATATAGTACAAAAACAATTCAGTTTAGCCAGCATTGCAGTAGCAGAATTGTTTTCTTCTTATTGCTCTTTCTCCCTTGTTTTTCCCTCTGTAACCTCATATTCCTCCCACTGTTTTTGCTTCGTTGGTTTTGTTTCTTTTCCCTCATCTCTCCTTTCTTCCCTCCCTCTCTTGCACCATCACCATCCATTTTTCCTCCGGGGGATCCCATAGAAATGTTTAATTGTTTTGAAATGTCTACAGTGAGCTTGACTGAATGACTCAGCAGCCATGTCAGCCGACATGAAAGTCTTAATCCATCGCGGCTTCAGTTTGTTCGCAGTCATTCAATGGCTTCCTTCCTTTTGAAGAGAGCTGGAGGCTTTTGGAAGCTGGGATTTTGTCTCATTCTTTGATAGCTTCACACTATATATAAGTCTGTTGAGATGTCAGATTTAAAGCGACCACAGCTACCTTGGTCCATTTTATGCACATCAACACATTTGCACTTTGCTCTCTGTGTGTTTCTACACTTGTGCCATGTACAATTTTTTGCAGGGAAGATTTTCAAAAAAGAAACGCATGCAACAAATTGATTACTTTATATATCAAATGTTTGATGCTGCAGTTTTGACTTACAAGTTACTGTAACCGTCTTTTCTCAGTGTGTAAGGTGCTCCAGCTCTCCTGGACAGTGGGTAACAAACGGGCTACAACTTCTCTTTATGCACAGCTCTTTATTCTTCTTCTTTGGTCCACACCAACACGGCAACAGTTTCCCAACTCAACTCTCTCCGTGTTAACAGTCAGCTCTCTTTTTTTCTCCTGTTGCACGAGGCTCTGTCACATTCATACCTGTCCCCCTCTAAACGATGTGGGAACTAATTAATCTGTGGCAAAGGTACATGCAGCTGCAACGTAAATAATACAATAATAATTAAAGTGCTATAAATGATAATAAAATAATGATGTATTTAAAGTAAACTTAACTCTGCCAGTGCACAATAATGCTGTGGAATTATTCCTATTGAAATATATAGTTCCCGAGTACTCTACACAGCTCAATAAGAATATAATTCATTACATCCATAATTATCACTCATATTGTTTTCATTATAACAACTAGTCAGTCAGAGCTGAAACCTGGTGGTACACAACTGTTCCTGGTCTCTCTCTCCCCTCTACCCCATCTCTCTCTCTTCTCTCCCCTCTTTTCCACCCATCTCCCCTCTCCTCCCCATTTTTCTCTGCTCACCCCAACTGTTCAAGGCAGATGGCCGCCCACATTGAGTCTGGTTCTGCTAGAGGTGTCTTCCAGTTAATGAGGGAGTTTTTTCTCTCACCAGTCATCCAAGTGCTTTGTCATTGTCTGAACTGTTGGGTTATCATTTTTAAGGTCTAGACCTTGCATGTAAAGTGCCTTGAGATAATGCATATTATAATTTGGCACTTTAAAAATAATATTGAATTTAATTGAAATATAATGTGTACTATAACTGCGATTACATTACTATGCTGTTTGGTATGTCCAGTGACACTGATGTTTGAGACTCGTTATGGTTTATAAGAATCGTGTTGTTAATGGATGCTTTACATGCTAACATCTGTGTTTCTTGTTTTGTTTTTTTTTCATTACAGAGCATGATAAGCATCGCCTATGCAAAAGTACGGAATATATGAATCTTCACTTCAAAGTCAAATGGTTCCATAATGAGTACGTCCGCGAACTGCCGGCTTTCAAGGGTGTTCCTCCTGAGTATTCTCTGTACGTGTCTTCTCATTTTCACACAAAATGTATTCACATGTATTTTTAGTATGTACAAAAGATACACTGTAACGGGAATCAACGGGAATATATATAAAACATGAACGGGTTGCTTGTAACACCGCAGTTAACTAATAAGGCAAAAGGAATCTAAGAGATAAAGATTTTCTTAATCAGAACTGAGAATTTTGATGCAAAGAAAAAGTTAAATGATAAATAGCTTCATTATAAAATTATATTTCCCTTTGAATAAATTAACAGACAGATCTGGTTGATAGATACATGTTTATTGGCCACTTCTGCCACTAATTATTGCTCATCCTCACCAATCAAACTTAAAATACTTATGTCTCGCAAGTTATATTTATCATAATGTTTATTTATTTAAATAATATTTGCTGTCAATGAGTTAAAAATACAAAAGTAGTGGCTCAAAGATAGATCTCTGTGGGACTCCAAATGAGACTGTTTTGTAGCTCGAGTTAATATTTCATTGCTACTTGCAAGCCCTCAGGAGAAAGATCTTTTAATGGTCAGGGATTTAAATGTGAAGAGGCCTCACCTCAGTTCCTGTTGGAGCCTGAATCGGCACAATTGTTATGTGCGCGGAAAACACACCGATCATAAACTGCTTTTCATTAGCGAACAAATTTATATAGTGAATTCATAAGCACGTATTGCAAAACAAATAACTGGAATATAAATGTGTAATGCAAGCAGCGAACGCAACTCTCTCTCTCTCCCATCCTGTCAGTTTATCAGAGTAATGGCTCGCCCTCCCCATCTCCAACACTGTCACTCAAACACCATCTCTAGCAGGATTGATTTTTCCAGAGGCATACACATCATACAAAGACACACACACACACACACACACAGTCTGCCTCTCGTTTTCTGCCGCCACACCCACCCGATTTATTGGCCTGCCCTCCCGTAGCAGATGCCCTTACCGTAAGTACAAAGCAGTTTTAGGGGACATCCATTGCTCTGAGGACAAGCTCAGGCACTATATTAAACAAAGAAATGGCAAAGTGAAACAGACAGAACAGCATTACAATTCCACTAACAAATGTACTTCCTTAGCCACATAATCCGGCCCAGCCTGTCCTTTGCTGTCCTCTGTCTGGGCCTTGCAGTCCAAACTGTCCACAAACTGAAACCTGATATCAATGCTCAAAAGAAGTGCAGCCTTGGCAAAAATCACATTTCCCTTAAAACGCAATAGTTCCTCAATAAATTTTGAATAACCAAAAGGCCCTGGTCTCTGATGTGTTCTCATGCAGTAAACTCTCACTGATGTTGTACTGCAGACGGATGAAATGTGATTTGACCCCACGATGATAGAAGGCTTTTCTTTTTTAGGTGGTTCGAGCCATTTGTCATTCAGTGGCTTGATGAGAACGAGGATGTCGCCATGGATTTCTTAAACGGAGCACTGGAGAGGGACAAGAAAGACGGAGTGAGTACAGCATTAAATTATTTCTCAATGTGTAGCTTTATATTTAACCAACACAGCCACTTAAGGCTGCTCTCTTAGTCACTCCCTCCAAAGACTGGGTTTACCAGAGTAAATGGAGTGGGGGTTAAAAAAAACTTCTCTCACAGTGACATCACAAGACCAGAAAACATTTATGAAGGAAGCAAAACATGATGCTCTGAGGAATATTATGCAATGTGGCACAGAAATGATGGCAAGTTATTGGTGCACCTTTGCACATTTCTTTGCATTTGTGTTCATTTTCAACAGCATTAGTGACACACTTTTGATATTTTAATTTGAATAGTAAAAAGCTATATTTATTTACACATTTGTACACACATGTTAGCTGTACTATAAAGCCAATCAATACCCATAAAGGAAACTTCACAGGTGTAACAAAGTTTTCTAGACTTGGCAAAAGATACGTTAAAGCTCCTACAAGGAACATTTCAATTTCGTAGATTTTGGCGCCTCTGTGGACATAAGCGGTAGTGTTTTCACTGACACCTGTCGGGAAAACCTTGGTCCAGACAGCATGAGCATTTGTTTCGGAAGAAGTGAAAAAGAGACACACATGTAGCGAGTTCAGGACACACACCAAGAAAACACCACAACACTGCAGCTCTCTTTAGATTGTTTTTGCTGTCATGATATAACATGAAACAACAACTGTATCAGTTTACATCCTCTTCTCATACCTCTGTCTCTCTCAGCTCCAATTGCAACTGAGAGCGATTACTGGGTTCACGTACCAAAGCACAACATGGGGAGGGGGTTAAAATTCAAAATACTGAACATATTCATATATAAATAAAGATACATAAAATATGAACCCATTTGTCAGTAAAAACTATTGTAACTGATTTCACAATGCCATTGAGTAGACTAGCATTGAGTATGGAATATCAAACCACACCATCACAGCTGTTTGCAGGATGCATAGCTATGAGGTAATGTATTGTGTATCTCCTTCTGATCTCATCCATCTTGTTCGTAAGAGACCTCGAGTTGGTGAGGAACAGACTCGAGAGCGCTGTTCTGTATGGGTTAGCCTTTAGCCTTGGCTTTTATCCTAGCGCGTAGCCTGGCTCGCTTCCCACGTTTCCCATGTTTCCCACGTTTCCTCTCCCTCCGCCTAAACATAGGATTTTCCAGCCTGACTGCCGCAAATGACATCACGGGCAATCCGTCCTGACCACAGATATAGAGAATAGTTTATAGAAAAAGCCAATTTTCTTCCTGATTGTCTTAAGTTGCTAAGTTGGCAGCAATATTCAAATAAGATTGTTTCATAACCAGTTAATAACTCCTTGTAGGGGCTTTAATGTGAACAGTTATGTGTAAATCAAGGATTCACTCATTAACTATAAATGGTTGACAGTACATCACCATGCTACAGAAACTGTGATGTAGTCCCAGAGTAATTGAAACATTTATGAAATGTCCTCTCCAACGTTACACCATGATCAAGGGCTTAAAGGTCTTGAGATCTGAGACAACAGAAACATCTGTCTTTCTCTCTTGTCTTTCCCCTCTTTCTCCCCAACCCTTCACCCTTCTCTTCCTTCTCACGCCCGCCGTCTCTAATACTGTTCCTTCTTTCCACAGTTCCAGCAAACCTCAGACCACGCCCTCTTTTCTTGTTCGGTGGTGGATGTGTTTACTCAACTAAACCAGAGTTTTGAGATAATCAAGAAGTTGGAGTGTCCGAACCCACAGGCTCTGGCTCACTTCATGTGCCGCTTTGCAAAGGTCAGCATCTTTGGAAAAGCCCCCCACTGAGCCCTGAATACTCCTGCTGGGAGTAATAACACCCACTTTAAGAGTTTGACATTAATCTAACGAGACTCTTTGGTATATTAATTCCATTTGAAATCATCTTGATATTATCTCGTGACTGCTTTAAGTTTTTCAAGTTCAGGTCCGGACATTCAATAAAAGAAGAGCTGACAAGCTGTTATTATAAAACTGTTTTCTCGCTCCCTACAGACTATCAACAAAGTTCTTCTGCAGTATGCTGCAATCATATCCAAGGACTTTCCATTACATCTGAGTAAGGAGAATGTGGTAAGTGCCCACTCAAAGTCTGCAAATGTAAAGAACAAAGTGTTTTGTTTTTTTTTAAATACAGATGTGTTAAGTCTGATGATGGTGTTTCCATGATAACCGTTGGTACCAGTTGGCATGGAGACCATGTGGGAAAATGTTTAAGTAGACAGTCAGGCTTCTCTAAACTGAGCCCTGTCCTGATTTTAGCAATACTCTTAACTTAGAGCTGCAATTATTCATTTTACAGCCCGTAGCTGATGAGGAAAAGCCATTGGTATTTTCTGGGCTCTCTGACAATTGTTTAATGTGACGGCTGACCAAACCCAGAGCCTTGTGGGCGGCATAATTATCCACATTGGTCTTTAAAGTTGCAGTAAGAGGTAACACGTTTCTTTTACAGCATTGACAGTCTCATTACAGTTGTCCCAGAGAAAATGTGAATTGATCCTTTTAGAGACAGGACTGAAGATGATAACTGAGAAAAGGAAGGAATGGCAAAAGTAGATGAGCAGTGGCAGGATTACATTAAATTAAACCTTATCTGTGATTTGTTAGACTGTCACATGTACAATAACTGACACATGCCATTGCAATCTATTACCAAGACCGTATGTTGTCAACAAACTCAAGCAAACATAGAGGAGAGCAGTGGTGGTAGAAGTGCAAATGAGGAGCTAGAGCAGTGGTTCCCAATCTTGCAACTCATGACCATTTTAGATGTTCCAGACCACTTCTAGCACCACAGAGCAGTTTTTCTATGAGTACTTACTAAAGACACAAATGTGTGGGCACAGGATAAATAATTCCTACCAATGGTGGCACAAATCAACACATCAAGATGTGCAGCAATGTGCTAACAAAGAAGAAGAAAACTGCATGTCAGTAAACATGCATGCAAACAATACTGGAACCAAATGTTTACAAAATTGCCATTGCCATCGCACCTGACATGTTTATTGGGCTTTTAAATATAAATAAATAAGTGTTGACTACAAAATTTGAATTGTAATGTTTGCTCGAGGATACTGGCTATTTTTACTTTAAGAGGTAAAGGTATATTTTACATAAAAAAAGAAAAAAATTGTCAAATGTCACACTACTAGATCTATTTGTTGAGAAACCTTTAAGTTACCTTGTGCGACCACCTGGAGTGACCCCAAGTGGAGAACCTCTGATCTTGAGGTTTTGGTTAGAGAGTTAGACACATGAAGCTGTGGTAAATCTCAATTTGTTTTAGTTCTTATTTTGAATATCTAATCACCCTCGTACAGATGTGCCTGTAAATCATTGTGTGTTACTACAGAGGCACTATGGGTCATTATCTGCTTTTAGCTCCTGTGGGGTGTATAATTATGATTAGTGCTATCCATTACCACTGTCATAATTTTGGGGTGTTGTATGTTTGTCAGTTGTTGTTTTGTTGGGGCTGATAATGTAGATAATGTGCGACTGACTGAAAACTGTGAAGGATTACTCTCAGCCTCCATAAAAAGCCGTGTGATTAATGTCTGTCATCCGTTAAACTTTGTGTGGAGCTGAGAATCGATAATACCTGATATATTCAGTGCAGACATTTCTCTGCCTGTTGTAGTTTGTCTTGCATTTCCCTGCTGACTGCTGCGTATGAAGCCTTGTATCTCTGTATAGATGAAGTGTCAGGGAACCATAGCTGATGGAGTTTACTGTTCTTACAATGTGTTTTCGCTCAAGCCCGCAACTGTTCCAGCACAGCGCCCCTAGGAAATGTAGCGTACCAGTTTTTTTTACACAATAATGCAGTACTGTTATTCACTGTACTCTTACAGCCATGCATCCTCCTCAACAACATCCAGCAGCTCCGTGTCCAACTGGAGAAGATGTTTGAGTCCATGGGAGGAAAACAGGTCTGTGCCTACCTATGTGCATGTGCATGTGTCTGCTATGTCTGCGTCGACGTTTGAGGCAATGCACTTTCAGTTCAACTGAGTTTTCTAAAACAGAGAAGTAAAACAAGCATCTAACTTTCTGCCTTATAAAATTATGATAATGTGAGCTGCTAAGATGTGCGTCCTTCCAGGGGAAGGTCAAACCACAAAGTTGGCTAAAAGACAGCATCCCCAGGGCTTTAAAGGATTCTCTGTGTTGCTAAAAGAACCTTCAGCAGGCGTGATGCAAATTAAGTCTCAGATCTGCTCCCCACCGAGAAATAAATGCTGTGTCATTGTTATGTGAGTGATTTCAGATGAAACTTCAGTGAAAGTGAATTGACCCCTCCGTTATGTTCTTACTAATAAACCGACTAATCCGACATGAGTTTGTTGGTATCACCTTTCTGACCCCATCCTTTGTTCCCATCACTGTTTCCCTCATCTCTAATCCTCCTGTGTATAACGTGTTGCCTTCACATTTTTCGTAAATATTGAGTTCCACCTTTGTAATTCTTTGTGTTGGGTGTGAAGCACCGTTGAATATTTTCCCTGTTGACCTGTCAACTCTGTCAGTCTAACCTGAGAAGCAGTCACCACGGCTTCTTATGACTTACACGCATGTTTCTCTTCCAGTATCTAATGCCTGTCTTGCCTTGCGTTTTGTCTCCTGTCGTTGTGTCTTCTGCTTCCCCCCATTTCCTTTCTGTGCTCTCTCTCTCTGTCTCCAGGAGGAGGGGGTTGTGTCCTTCTGTAAGGTGTGTGCAATAGGACTCGTCAACACCCCTTCCCGCCATTTACCAAATGATACGAATAAAACAAGCACGCCCCCTCCCCCCTGTGCCTCCCCACCACCCCTCACGCTCCTGCGCTTCTCATCCCCTATACCCCCCCCCCCCTCTAGCAGCATGTGCCACAGAGCATACGGAATCTGAATTACCCATCATCCCCCTGGACAGGCTGCTCAAGCTCACCATCCCAGGCGCTCTCGGGAATAGTGGCTCAACCCACCCGATCCCATCTTTATATCTAGCCTGCTTTATTTCTGTCCGCCACTTCTCTATCCATGGCTAATTTAGAGGTGTGGTATTTATATATAATTCGTTATTACCCCCTTTTTTTTGGTCCCTGACACAAAGAGTGGAGGCAGAGGCCCACCAGGTTGCTGGCTGTGGTTTTGATCATCTCTATCCATCCCCCAGGCTGCAGCCATGAAATGCTTTGGATATACGATTTTTCAAACTGTGTTTAATGAGCATCTCAAACACTTACAAATCTCTCCAGCTGTTTGTCTCTGCTGAGGTTCTGCCATTTCCCCACAGTTAGCAGATCTAGACCCTGGCTCACTCCCAGGCCATTATTGTCTGAAGAATAACGGCACCACAAGTCTTTACATTGCCTCCAAAAGTCAAAGTGTGAATATTCACGGTTAATGGACAATCAGGCTTTATCTTTCGGAGCATTTCAAGTAATTTCTCCTGAATGATAGTGATGCAGCTAAAGTGTATTTCAGGTGAAAGATGTCCAATAGTTTCCTCCCTTTGCAGAGTAGCCTATTCATTACAGAATCGTTTCCTATCAGTGATGAACTCACAGAGAGACAGTCTAATTACCAGGAGTTGTTATCATAGCATTACCAATAACAGAGATTAGCAGTAATCTCTCACTGCGCCCACATTTATGGAATCATCACAGACTGATCTCCCCGGTGTGATATCAGACTTTATTTTGGGTGTCATCCTGTTTGACAATATGCGTTTCTCATTTTGTGAGGACGGTTTGTCAAACATTTATTGACTTGGCACTGTGAAGAGCAAACTATTTTTTGGAATAACCGCTCTGCCAGTGAGTAGATGCATTGTTGAAACAGGGAAAGGAAAGCAAAGCTGAGCTACAGTTGATAGGCTGTCAGCCAGGGGAGAGTTTGTACACTGTGGAGGACTCTGGAGGCCGGTCAGTGTCCAGGGAGACAAGCTGCCATGGTGAAGCCCGAAGCTAGATCCTAGAAATAATGTTTCCTTTGCATAAAGTTCGATCGCCATAATGAAACCTTCCATCGATCAATGAGTCCAATGAATGTGTTAAATTTACCTCACATTATTGAGTGCACCTTTTTAACAACTTAAACTACTTTCTCACAGTGCAGATGAAACGTGAAAGACATTAGACATGGGATCTATTCATAGTACCTTCATATACATTTAACCTGACATTTCAGAGGATGCATCTTCGATTCAGACTACACTAGAGGAGAGACAGACATGGAAATGTCTGCAACGACATTTGAATAAAAGCCTCTCTGAAAGGACTGCAGTCGTAGACATTTGAGTGAAGCCTCAGGTACCACACGGAGTCAGTACGGAGTTTTCTCGTCTCAGGAGATGACAGGTGCCATGGTTTATCCGAGAGCAGGGGGAACTTCCTTCTGCCAGCATTTCCATTAACTTACAGTGTTCCTGAAAAAAACTGGAGAATCTCAATTTCAGAGACTGCCAGGCTGTAGATTAGAGCTCAGTCTAAAACTTTCCCCCGGACAGGGGGGGCTGATAAAAGACCATGGCCTGCAGTATTTTCTGCTATCACTTGAAGAGATGTTATCCGTTACTCAAACAGCAAAATTAGATCTTTAACCTTTATGAGCAATTTTATCCGTGACAGAACGATCTTGCATGCTGCAATCTCTTCCATTGAAGTGACAGCAGTATGAGCAAGTGCGCATGTGAACAAAAATACACACACTTATATAAATGTGTCTCAGTCATGCTGCAGTTGGAGGCTTGCCTGCAGAATAACAACGTCCATTAAAGGTTTAGTCTTCACATTTGCTTCCCAGCTGAGCCATCCGCCATTAAAATGTGTGAGATGAACGGCTCCATGGCTTATCGGTTCTAATGTGACGAACTGTCATGCATGTGATGCGGTGCCTGGCCTCACACATCCACTTCGGGCACTGAGCCTCAGCGACGTGTGACCTCCACCTCCATCCAAAACATCAATATTTGGACATTTGTACATGTAAATCATGAGCACTGAGACAAACAAAATACCATCATACATGCAGGAGCTGGCACAAATACACTCACACATCACACAGCATAAATATCCAATATGCGCCCATGCATCTTCTCAGATCATGCCCAAAACCATGGATGAACACAGACATCAACATATCCGGACATCCATCACATGCATATTTATGGCACTGCAGAAACCCAACACATACCATGCATGGGCACATAAATGCTGTTTAATACATGTGTGAATTTTATTCCTGTAAATATAAAGTCAGTCAAAGGGTTGAACATCGGATCATAGATACAAGACTTGATACATATATATGCGTATATATGTCAGCGCAAGTTGATGCCCTGAGCTGTAACTAGCTGACAAACTCTTTCTGCTGTAACATGTGTAATAGTGCACAAAAACGTTCCCTTTGGAGAGCGCTGGATGCCTCTTTTGCTGACACCGTGTCTCATGACTCGGCAAGCAGTCATCATTGTGTTCGGAGGTGAGCCAGCCATTTGTATTCAGCACGTCGCTCGGCACAGATGGCAGGCAGAATGAGTGGGAGGCCACCAGCGAGACAGGTTACTCTCCTCTGTGCCTGTCGTCCTCCTGCCCAACACCCCCCCCCCACCCCAGTTGAGGCATCCTCCAGAGATACATAGCTCTAGTCAGTGCGGGCTAATGTATGGAGTGTAACGATGTAGTAACTGACTGTCTTTCACTGACAGCTGGACGCAGAGGCCAGCGATCTGCTAAAGGAGCTGCAGAATAGACTCAACACGGTGCTGGATGAGCTCAGCGGAGTGTTCGGCTCCAGGTGAGTCTTGCGTGTTTCTATATGAGATCCTTTTAATTAAGGTTAATGTCTCTCTTCATTTTCATATTCCGTCAGAGAAATTGCACCGCAAGACTGCTTAGCTACTGAGAGACAGGCTGTAATTGACTCGAGCACTTACTGTGCACAGTGCTTAGAGAGCTCAGCAGGTCGCTAAACATTCCTGCTCGAACAAAAGACACCCCTGCTCTTTACAGGTTTCCAATGCTCTAATAGGACCAGCAGGAGCGAGCTTGCACCTCCTCAAAAATGATCAAGCTTGATGTTGTTTTCCTTCACCCAGTTTCAAACCTGTGATCGAGGACTGTGTGAAGCAGATGAACCAGGAGCTGGTGCAGATGAAAGGGCCGGCCAAAGGGAGCAACGCTGCCATGGATGCAGAGTCAGTCCTCCGGCCTCTCATGGACCTTCTGGATAAAAAGTGGGTATCTACTGTTCCACATGTGACACAGAAGCAATAAGTGTGACCCTCTCCAGCAAACACAGGTGTAGCCTCATTGCCTTCAAGTTTGATAGTTTCATCCTGATGATATGAGTCATCTGTCAGTGTTGATCATCTCTCATCTCTGAGTTTATCTTTATTAATTAAAACTTGTGGCTTTTATTAATAACTGAATGACTAACTGAGGCCTCTATCCACTCCACTGTATGTCCTGTCCTCTTGAAACACAAGTACCACACATGCGTAAAACTCAAGTACCACCTTATACATTTTTACGAGTATTCTTTATAGATCTGCAAGTTAATGAAAACAGCAGAAGCCCCTGTGCCTTGTTAAGGGAAAAACAAAACAATTATTTCCAAGTTATAGCACAGCAGAAAGTCTTGATGGGATTTTAGACCGAAAAAGTGCCCAGTCAGGTATCTGAGAGACAGTAATATAAAAGGTGAACAGTAGAAATACAGCTTTCACATTACAAATACACCAAGACTCTACTTATTTAAACCGGTTGCAGGAGCCAGGTTCAACTTTATTGCCAGATTACACTCTATTCTTTTTTTTGCTTGTGTTGCTGGAGGCGTGTGTGTCTGCACCCCTGCTGCTGTGTCAACACAGTGATTCTATTTAAATGAAGAGGAGACTCTTTCTCATGCGATGCTGTTATCTGTTTGAACGCAGACTTGTTGACACATGCGTAGGATGACAAACCATTGACTCCCTGCTCCCTGTTGATCACTTCATCAATGATGTTTAATCCTCAGACACTGTGAAGGCTGAGGTCATCATCTATAATTATATTTACATTTCTAGTAGGACAGTATGAGAACAAATATGGGTTTTTGCAACAGAAACGATCTCCATATCTGTTAATGTTTTTTTTTATTTTAGCCCTGGTTCCGTATTTGCTTTTGAGGCATTTTTGAAAGAACAATAGCGATGATATGGTTCACCGGAGCTCAATCGCTGTCAACTATTTGTCAGAACAACATTAAGGCCAATGGAGTATTACAGAGAATCCTCTTTATAATGGAGATACCAAATCCCCCCCCCCCGTCTCCCAGTCCTTGCTCTCACAATAGCTCAAGATTAAAGCATTTAAAGCTGCTTCTTTTATCCTACGATTCACAGGTGTTTCTTTCTTTACTCAATATTGTTATTTATGATTTGTCATCACTTTCAGCCGCGTTTGGCTCAGTTTGAGGCTCGTGCTTGTTGAGAGTTGACCTGACAAATGGCCTCTCTTTTGCCGCTTTGCAGTCTGATGTTATTTGCCAAGATTTGTGAGAAGACAGTGCTGAAACGAGTCCTCAAAGAGCTGTGGAAAATCGTGCTGAACACCATCGAGAGAACCATTGTTCTCCCTCCGCTGAGTGACCAGAGTGTGAGTTTGATACATTTTCTGTCCCTTTTCCTTTTTCTGTTGCTCTTTTTATCTGTTGGACTTTCCCCTCCACCCCCCTCCACTCTTCCACCTGTCTCTCTCTCTTTTTCTCTCTCTCTCCCAGTTTCTCCATCTGTCCACCTCTCTCCCTCATAACACACAAATTACTGTACAGGAGATGAAACAACACGACATCTCTAAGTCTTCACACGTGGAGCTTTAATTCCATCACGTCAACCTGTTGTTTTCCTAAACCTTGGTGGAAATCATAGAAATTACTTTATGTTCGCCACATGCATCATGTTTCGTAGTTTGCTCTTATAGTCATATTCAGTTTCTTTTTTTATTCTGTTATAACCCCCCCCCCCCCAAAAAAAATGTGTGTTTCTCCAACAGCAGGGAGCTCAGATGATCTTCAGTGCTGCCAAGGACTTGGGCCAGCTGTCAAAACTGAAGGTAATTTTCCGACGAGTCCGAGTAGATTGTTGCAGACGGTATTTCCCCACACAAAAGGCTACACCACCTGACCCTATGATGTCTGGATCCAAAGTGATTATCCACTGCTCAGAATCACTGCAGATAATACCGACATGCACAGGTTAAATGTGAAACATGACACTCGTAACCTATTAATCCACATTATCATCTTTTAAAAAGAAATATATGAGGATTTTATTTGAAAACATGGTCATGTAAGCCACTGTGGGCTTTGGCATTACAGTGCAGCTTAGTGCAACACAACCAGGCTGGTGTCTAATTACTGTTGTGACCAGAGGATGTTTAATCCCCCGTGTGCTCTGAGTAGTTGGACTGGATCAGTGGTTTCACTGGTTGTACTCACAGCCGCTGCGTGTCTGCACCTCACAGAGGTATTTTAACTCTGAGCCACTGGGGGTTGCAAACTGAACGTTGGTGTGTTTGCAGTCGTATTTGTGTTTTGTGCAGGATGTCCTCTGAGGCAACATCTGGATGGTATACATCAGTGCACAGATGGGTGTGTCTCTGTCTCCATCCTTAAGCATTGGAGAGGTTTATCATTCTGTCGTTTCTCTCGATCATGACGGATAATCCTCAGCACACCTAGATCACTGTTTTTGTCTAGTTGAGCATGTGTATACTGTGATATTGTTTTAAGCGAAATTAATTGTGTTACTTGTTGTGTTGTTGGGCTACAATTAGTCACAGTTTTTTAATTAATTATTATATAACATTATAAATAAATGGTTGTAACCTCATTAACTACAGTGGTTATCACGCAAAAGGAATCACGTGTCAAATCATTTTTAAAGTGCTGTGACCCTTGTAATGTCATGAAGTCATGGAACAGCAGAGACGTCATCGGGCTGTTTGTCTCTAACAAATGATTCTGTATTGAGCCACTCATCCGTCCGAGCAAATATGTAAAGGAGGATGTGTAGTGTTTGGCTGCACTGCAACATGTGGGCCAGTCCTATCAAGGGCAGGCCTTCCCTCCGCAGGCTAACCCCTCAGAGCCTCTCATTCATCTAGACCTGAATGAGCTTCGAACTTTCTCTCTGAGTGATCATTTGTCGTGTAACTATGGCTGAAATCACAGCGCAGCCTTTGTCTGTAGCTTACGTACAGTACATGGTGATATTGTCAGACGATGTTCCAGGATTATATCTGTGCAGAGCAGCAGCTTGGAAATGTCTTGTAAGTGACTGCTGGTTATCACTTCATCTTAATGGGCCACATTCCAGTCACTATCTCAGACTTGTTCATTTGTCTGACAGAAACAGAAGAACATGTAAATGAGAACAACTTTAATGGGAATCTAGCTGTGGTATAATACTGCGTATGTGAGCACAGACAGTCGGAGAGAAGCAAAAACAGATAAAGGGCGGAAACTGGCTGACACCAGGCAGAATGCAAATGTGATGCAATGACGTCATGAAAAGGCCAATTAGCATATTCGACCTAGTTTTCTTTAACTTCTTATAATCTGCTATAAATTGTAAGATTTCGCTGAAATAATTCACAGTTTTTATGAGTTATAACTCCAGAAATCAATAAAAATAATAATTTTAAAGGGTATTCCCACTTGCCTGCAGTTTAAAGTGATTTTGGATCTCACCATGACCAGAGTTTTTTGCATCCAAAAAAGACCACGCAATGTTTTTAATTTTATTATCTCAAAATCAATATAGAACTGATGGTTAATTTAATCTCTACCAAATTAATTCTGAATACAAAAGAGGGGATTGACTATTGTTACAGATGTGCACATTGTACCAGCCTCTGTCTTTGTGGGTGTGTTGATTGAAGGTTAGCAGCCAACACCACGCTCATGTGAAGGTTTGGACTAATGTGCAGTTACATGAATCCTGAGGACTATTTGTGTACCGGAGTTTGCTTCAGTGATGTAGTTTATTGTTGTCTAGACCCTGGGAAAGGTATTTAATATAATAAATGAACAACCCACAGAAATTTCAATTAGAATGGACAATAAAAAAAACTTTTATTAGGCTGTTGTGAGACGAAAAGCCTTGAATCTATCAAACACTGCATTTAAAATGACTGTAATTGTCTTTGTTTTGTAAACAGTAAATGCTATTACTCAAGTATCATGGTTCACCTGAGGTCATAGCCATTACACTAAATTCAGTGTGTGAATGTGACTTGTGTTGCCGTGTTGCCTTCTGCAGCCTGTTTGACTTGATCTGTTGTTCCTCCAGGAGCACGTAATTCGAGAGGAAGCCAGAAGTCTGACTCCACGCCAGTGTGCAGCCATGGACCTTGTGCTTCCTACCATCAAGGTGAGTATTATATGGATTATACTGTTGGCTGTGCAGCCAGAGAAACCTGGCTGGCTAAACTTGACCTTTTATAAAGGACAGCTGGGCTACATAAGGCACTGCAGAGCGCAGATATGCAAATTGACTTAAATGAGTATTTTATAAGACGCTGTTAAATGTATGTGGGAGCTGGATTTCTGTGACTCATGTCATGTGCTTTAGGCATCGAGGGCTGAAGTGTCATTGGCTCCTCTCCTTAGTTTTTTCCTCTCCGCTGTAAATTAGTGTGTGTACAAGCAAGGTAAGTGTAAAAGCCTCAAGTAATGAGGACTAGGAGAACATTTTTATATATAGTAATGTTAATATTTAAATTTCACGTGCTGGGACAGGGGTACACAGTATATCTGAAATAGAAAAAATACTGCTATGAATGTTTGTGTATTTTTGTTTCATCTGACTGTTTGATTCTTAAAACTGAAGACTGTGTAAGACATATTCTTACACAGTCACCTCACAGATGCATATTACTTGTAACAGGTGCTGGCTGACTCCCCCATGTTCCGTGATGAGACATAATGTAGTTGACACTAGAAATTGCCTCCGAAATTAACTTTCAATAAGCCAGAGAGAAGAAAATACCATAATAGTTTCAGGCGAACATGACACCATGCCAGTTTATCCCCATCTGAGAAATGTGTAATTAATATCCCAAGAATATGGAAAGATGCCCACTGCCTCTCGGCAAGAGAAAAGTGTGAAATGCAGCACTGTTAATTTACAGCCATACGACTGTTTATTGTGAGGGGATACGAGACAATTTCCAGAACCATGCCTCAGTTCTACAGGGACAAGGGAAGAGTTACGGTGACGTGCCACAGGGGGAACACTGCGTCATAAAGAGCCCAGAAAAACGAATTGATTCTGCTGTCTCCAAGGAAACTACCTGCAGGTTTAGATCAATCATGTCGCTGGAATTTCATCAGTATTCCAATGAGAACAGTCAATTAACAGTTGAGTAATGTCGCAGGAGAGTTGGCTGATCAAGTTGCGTACACAATATTTAAATCGGTGCTTTCAGAGAGACTAAATGGGAGCCATGCTTTGAAAATAAACCAAATAGCAGTGTGTGTGTGTGTGTGTGTGTGTGTGTGTGTGTGTGTGTGTGTGTATGCACATACACAATACATTTTATTATAGCACATTATACCGATTGTAGAAAAGGTATTGCGATATCCTGTCGTTCAAAATGGTATCATACCCCATTTATTTTGTACTTTTACTTTTAGTGACACTGGCTTCGTTCACACTGACACCAATATTCTGACTATTGACCTCATTCAGAATAATACATTATTCTGTTTATGGAGTTTATATGAGTTACTGATAGAATAATACTGAATATTACCTTGGACATATCACAGAGCATTATGACACACGTCAGCACATCCACTCCATCATCACGTCCAACGTTATTCCACCAGTTTTAAATCCTCAGCCTGTAAAATGTACGATGCTACTTTATACCAAGTTGGGTGTTTTCTTTAAAATTTTGCAGAAGCTACAACTTCTTTTTATATTTCCACCTTGTTTACACCCATGGCACGAGTCGTCAAGCAGTTGGTAACTGTTGTATGTCGATGTCACAAAACCCTGTCAAATCTCCAATAGGATTTTATAATGTGATTATGACGTATACGTGTCTACATAATGCAGCTCGAGTCAGAATAGTGTCTTAGTTTAATTATTGCTTAGGCTGAATATGATCGTATGCAAATAGAAGTGTTCAAATGGACCATCCACTGCTTGTTGACAAAGCAGACGTTTAATTTGAAATAAGGTTTTATTTACTTAACAAGCCAATAGTCAGACCGACCCCATTAAAACCTTCATTAACCCAGTTACATTGATCTCATTATTTATAATATTCCAATCATCAATGTCATGAATGTGCTAATTCAAAAAATGCAAACCTACATAGAAGAAAACAAACAAGAAAATATGTATTAACACATAAACTACAATTGTATGGTGTGTGAAATTGATAACAAATAACTGATACTAACTGTTCATGATGATGAGGCACAAACACAGGATTATCAGCCACCACACAAAATAAACTGAACACAATGACTTCATACATCTCCTTCAGAGGTCTGTGCTCGACTGAACACATGTATTCAGTCAAATTAGATTTAAAATTAACAATGAATGGCAACAGGCCCATTGTATAGCTTCAGTATCAGTATTGAGTTATATTATTATTTTTTATTAATTTTAGTATTGTGACAACATTAATATACAGGCTATTATTGACTGCTAGTATTGGTGTATTTACTACATTAACCATTTTTACTTGGACTAATAAGTAACGTTGAATGCTGTGTTTGTACGTTGATATTGAGCTTGAGTGCATTTAGTGATTATCCAACTGAAAATAGACATGAACTTTCAACCTGTGAAAACTAATGGCTGGGATAATGGCTAAATGCACTGGCCCACAGGGAGTCCATTTAACAGAAACACAATAATGCACCATTTGTTCCTTTCTCTGAACTCTGACCTGCCAGTGATTGTTGGAGAAAGGCAGCTATTTAATCTCCCTCACCAAATTGCTGGAACATAAATAGATAATACATGGGTTTGCTTACCTTTTCACGCACATGTGTCAGTCGAGAGAGGAGCGCAACCTCCCAATGGTTCACGACTAAATGCACACCCCTGGTAAGCTGTGAGGACAGAGGAGAAGATAAGACTCAAAGAAAGACAGGGGAACGAAAGTACACGGAAAGAAAGAAATTAAGAATATAAGAAAGAACGAGGTGAAGGTAAATAAGGAAAGAGGAAAAAAGACAAGAAGGAGGAAATGGAGGAAGGATGTTATTTAGGCAGGTAATTTTGCCAGAGGCAGGCTGATATTTTGAGCACGCTAGTTGTTTCTGTTGGGTTGTTTTGCTAGAGGAAGTGCAGAAATGCAGCCCAGCGGTAACATAATGGGCATATTTCAAAATAAGGAAGCACTTTCTTGACCAGCACACATTCTTATATTGATGATGATCGGGCAGTGCCCCTTCTGAACATGTCTGTTTGGAATGGGTTGTGGTGTGGTGTCCTGTGGTGATGCTGGATGCATTTTTCTTTCTGAAACTGTAAAAGTGCCGCTGCTACAGAGCACCTGGTCACCTGTTTATTGAAAGTTTATTAATATTGAACATATCGTGTGTCCAAAATGTGCAAACTTTAACTCTGCACTTCCTTTGGCCCTTAACTGCAGATGCCGAGTGCGAAGCCGAAAAGATGAACAGTTCTCGAGATATGTGAGCCCCATACAGACAAACAGAGATTCATGGAATTGTCAGATAGATGCCATGAAAAGCAAAGCAGATATTCTTAAATTTCCTGAAAAAATGTGTCATTTATTTACACAAACTGTAAATACGTAAAAAAGAAAAATGTGTCACTTCTTTTAGGTCGCTTTAACAAATGCAGTGTACAGTTGGTTATTATTTCACAATAAGATACAGCTTCCTCATCACTCAGCTCAGCTGTGGTTTCCATGCTTACGTGTGACGGAGAGTACAAACATGCATAAATATACCTCCACCCCGTGAGTCACCAGCCTGCATGTCAGATTATGTTGAGTTCATGGAAGGCACGTGTCAGTCAAACTCTGTGACTCATGAGTCAGTGGTGGGGCTGAGAACTGTGCCTCCGACTGTGTCGAGTCACTGGAAAGTATTGACCTGACACCAGTCAAAAAATATTTACTAACATGCATCGTCCCACGTCTGATGAAGAAAATATTTGTTGACCCTATCTCTATCCACTGTGCTTTGTATTAACTTTATTTATTTATTGGCATGTGTATTTGCATTCTATTTTCCAGTGTCTCTAAGGACATGAGATTAGTGTGTATCAGACTCTCACTGACTCTGCTAACACCTCCACACATGCTGCTTTGTCCCTGTATGACCGTGTGTTATAGACACAGAAAACATATTAAACAAAGAAGAATAAAATACATGAAGGTTTAAGTCTTTAAGGTCCTTACATCCCTCCTCGTTTGTTTCCTCTGCTGGTCTCTGTGTGTGTGTTGGCTCCTCCTTGTATACATTCTGTCCATATAATCTATTTCTCAGCAAACATGAACCCGCTGTCGTGTTGGAACTCAAAAGACGTTACCATCACATCCCCAAGTTGTTTCAAAGTTTACGTTTACCTTGGTAAAACATAAATATGAGCTTCTCTCTCTCACTCTCTTTCTTTTATTTTTTGCAGCAATATTTCCATGCTGGAGGAAACGGGCTGAAGAAAACTTTCCTCGAAAAGAGCCCTGACATGAGGTCCCTCAAATATGCTCTCAGCCTTTACACTCAACCTACAGATGCCTTGATCAAGAAATATATATGCACCCAAACCTCTCAAGGTAAGGATATCTCACTTTTTCGCCAAGGCCAGGTCCCATTAATGTGTGATTTCAGGGAATGGATTCACTTCAGTATTCCAAAAGTGAAGAATGTTTTGATCAAGAGCTGTCTTCTTTCCATAAAACATGTCTCACATGGGAATCACATGGATCCTATGGGATGAATATCATGACATATTCCGATACTGGAAAAAAACGTTTGGAAAGGTTGAAACTTGGTTTTGACCTGGTACACCACATGTGATTTGACTGTACTTCAACAGCAACAATCAATTGGATCAGAGCAAACACCCCTGCCTCTAGGATCCTGACTTCTGACCATCAGTTTCAGATCAGAGCTTTGGGACGATGCTGCCAAAAATCATGTGATTTGCAAGCTCACACGTGTGTGGGCAAATCCGTGAAAAAACGTGGTGTTGTAAACTCACCTCTGAAATAACAGACTGTGATAGTGAAGGTGTTTTTCTCCTATGTACGTGGACCAAGTTTTCAGACAGGGATTAACAAGGTTTTAAACCTTCCAAAACAAACCGATGAACTGGTGGAACAGTGACAAATTTGAAACATGAAATTTGAAAATTTGAATCTGAAAATGTGTTGGAGAAACTTTGTAAAAAGACTGCTGAAGAATTGGATAAGGAAAAATTCAAATGCAAAATAATGTTTGTAGAGATTTGAATTCTTTTTCAGCTTATCGAAACATTATGCAAGGCTTCAAAACTTAGTTTCAATCGCGCAAAACTGTTTTTTTGCATTAAGTTTTCAAAGCCTTTTTTCCAGTTTCAAAATATGGCATATTTATCCAGTTGGAGTCAGCCCAAAAGAAAGCTGCTATAAAAACAAGAAATATTGAGAAAATGATGCCAAGGTTTGCCAGAAGGTGTTAAAAAGGCACAGATTGTGGATTATATTGTCCAGCAACACATATTACTTTTCTAAGGCACCAGTTAGTAAACATATTCTGATTAATCTCAATAAACTCTGATAAACGTAGTAGTAAGTTACGGATACTTCAAACTTGTTGTTGGTCATAGTTTCTATCACTACAATAGTCAAGTACTTTTTCAATAATAACTGGGGAAAAAAAGTCTTATTACCTCCTAATCACTCCAGCTTCTGTTTCTATTTAGAACTGATTGTAAATAATGTTGCTTCAGTTGTGGCTGGTTCAGCCTCGGCAGTGAGCCGTTTTCCCATGAGTCTCTGCTCCATTTTCTTTACACTATATGTTTGTCCTGAGGATCTTTCTCTGCGTCACTTTGCTATCTTTAGGCTTATATGTGCAGTGGACATTGAAGTAATTGCATTTATCCTCTCACTTTATCAGTCATTTGTCTCTGCCACTGTAAATATATAATAATAAAAAGGAAATACAAATAAGCAAAGTTATCTGTGGCCTCTCCATCCCATGCCCTGAAGGGTTTCACTGCTCCCATGCTCCTTTGCTCTCTCCTTCATTAGAAACACATAAAAACACTGTCATGGCAAATTTATAAGATATATGTGTTGTGTAAATCAGTATGAATTCTCCGCTCTGCTCCCTCTTCTCTTCCTCTCTGTCATCACTGACCCACTTTTGTATTGTTCTCTCATTCATCTCTTTGTGTGGAACTTTTCTCCTCCGTCTCTCTCTCTCTGACTCCACAATGAGGTAGAACCTTCAGGTGTCCGCAGAGAGTGGAGAGGGACTTCAGCCCAGTGGAGCTTCGAGCTCCTGGCTGCCTCAGTGAGTTCAGCCTTGCAGAACGATGCATAGGCAGGCGGCAGGAAAACAGAACGGCAGTGGGAAAAAGCCAGTCAGCCGGGCGGCCAGCGAGCCAATCAGCGCTGCCGCTCTCACTGACTGGCAGATGGGCATAGACGCACGGCGTTTTCTCTGGGTGCTATTTTGAGCTTTGCTCAATACGTTCGTCCTTTTCTTTCTTCCTCGCTAAATCTCTCCTCCCATCCCTTCCCACCTCCGAGTTCACACCATGTTGTCGCTCTTTATCTGAAGTGGTCTAATGTGATGTCTATAAGTGGAGGTAGTGAGGTGGTTGATGTGCATTCGGTCAGTAAACACAGTGGGGATGTGCTGATGCTTGATGTAGCACAGTGGACACTGTTCCATTAATCACCCGCCCCTGTGCTCTGACAGAGACACATTTAGACCAACGCATGCACTGGTTTATTCCTGCCAAGAGTGCGCTCGGACGCATATCTGTCTCTCTGTATGTTAGGGAGCAGACTGAGATTGTGTGGCTGCTTCATGCTTCAATGGAAATAACGTAACACCACAAATGAGCACATCTTTGACCATGCAGTCATTTCATATGAATATCTCACAGATTCTTTCTGGTGAAGTGATCTTCTGTTGAATCATCACTGCTCAGTAGCATGAACAAAAAACATTGAGCTGAATGTCAACAACAAACCGACACTTACAACTCGCCTTTCTTATCTGTTCCTTTGTTTGCATTCTAATCAGCTGACCCTCCTCAACGCCACCTCAGTTTTATTCTCCTCTGCTCTCCTTTATCTTATTTCCTCTTGTTCTCATTCTTCAATCTGTCCCTCCCTGTCGTCTTCCGACAGCGTTTAATCCCTGACTTCCTCCGAAAAACATACAGAGCTTATTTGTTTTTACATTTATTATGTAGCTGACGTAAACCGGCTGTAGCGTCGGCCCGTTAAGTCTGTGCCTAAATTGTGCAGCAGCAATGTTTCTTTCTGCCTCTCCTCTCCCTCGCGGGGCATCATTACAATAAATCACAAGGCTTGTTTCTTCATTACCTGCCGTAATGGGCACTGCATGTTTGGCACATATTGATTAGCAATTGGATCAACATGCTCCTTCGTCAACAACACTCGCCTGCCAGTGTTCAACATCTGTTTGTCCTGGCTGGATGAAACAAAAGGCTCTTTTTAGAGGCCGCTAAAACGGTCAGGACCTGCTGCATCTGGTTAAACGAGACACATGGTCAGCAATCAATTGTAATTGTTTCCTGGCAACACCGTGTCCCGGTATGATTGAAACTGTAACGCTGAAGGAACTGCGAAGCGCTTGATGCCCAAAAGGGTGTTTCCTGTCTTTTCCTCCTGCTCACCCTTGTCCCCCCTCTACCTCCTCTCTGAGAGGTTGTTCTGCCTTTGCACCGATGCTTCACAAAGCTGGAGGCACTATCCTTTCAGGTTGTTCATCCGTCCGTCCGTCCCTCCCGCTCTCATGAGCACAAGTCTTTCAGATTTTGGACAAATGTTCACTTTCACAAATGTTCACTTTGACCAGATAAGAATTTTGTTGTCAAAGGTCAACTCCATCAATTTGACCTCACAGCACATGTTTTTTACTCCGTAACTCATCATGAATCTGGACAAACATGGACATAAACTACGAGATGACTGTTTGATAGAGGTGTACAACCGCAAGACAGTAATTCTAGTTTTCGTTTCCACGCGACATGTCAGAATGCAGTTAAATCCAATGTTTTGTTTGTATCTCTGTTGGGTTGAAAGATTTCCTCCTGTAGAAAATGATTTATTTAGTCCAAGTCCTCACACCATCTGCCTCTTTTCCGTGGTCTTCAAACCAGGCAGATTATTTCATGTTTCTTGTGTTGTTGTTTTTTCCTCTTGTTGTTCTTGCTGAGCCTGAAGCTAAAAGGAAACCCCGGCTGTGTTCACTACTGGGCTGCCATGGGTTTGAAATCGACTCTCTGCTGTTCTTTTGTTTGTTTGTCTGTTTTATATACACAAAAAGGGCTGTTTATACACCAATTTCTGGATACCTCATCTACATAGGCCAAAAAGACACCCACAGTTTTGGATGCTGTCCCTTATACCCTCTCTTTTGTTCCCATTTCCCGATCTCTCTATTTCTCTGCCTGCTTCCTCTCTGCCTCACTGATTCATTCAAGACTCTTTCCAATTCTCCTGTTGCTCTTTTGGTGTGTGTCCAGGTCAGTCATCCAACGGATCGGTGGGGGAGGTGTCGATGCAAGTGAATCTCGTCTCTCACCCTGGCACTGGGGAGCACAAAGTCAGCGTGAAGGGTGAGCGTTCCCCTATACCCAAACCTGCTTATCGTCTCCTCTATTCAAATGTATTCATACCTGTGAATGTTCAAAGACCCGTCACGGTCAGCTCATGGTGGTAATCTCATTTGGGCTGCGGGGACCCCGGTCAGAAGAATTGTTATAAGTCCTGGAGCTTGTTTCACAGAGAAAAATACAAACAACATAATTAGCATCTAAACTTAACTCACTGATTACATAATTAAAGTCCTTGTATGGAAAACCAAAACCACAGCTGGAGTTACACTGTAGGTTTTGTCCTCTGTTCTGCCGGAGGCTATAAAAGAGCTGCAGCTCAGCTACATCATTTCTGATTTATAGATCTGAATCATCTGTCTTTTTAGTGTGTGTATTTGTCGTAAAGCTCGTAAAGCAGCATGGCTTTATGGTTGACTGGGTCCAGAGGTTGGTCCACCACTTTGGTCCAGATTGAAATATCCCATCAACTATTGGATGGATGGCAATACAATTTGTTGGAGACACTTTTGATCCGAGGAGGATGCAGCCTCCTGGTTTTAATGATCCCCTGACTGCATGTTTCTCTAACACCACAGGAGGTTGATATTCGTTGTTTTTGCATATTATCGAATGTATAGCCTTACAACTTAATTTGCATATTCATGTCTACCTCAGGCTGAATTGTAATAACTTTGGTGACCCATTAACATCTCATCTAGCGACATCAGCAGGTGTAAACGGTCATAAAAACCTAATATCTGCAACACTTCTGACATTGCCATCAGACTCAGCTGTGTTTGATTCTATTTAGCATAGGTTGGCATGCTAGAACACTGAGCGTTGACGGTGAACATTGTAAATATTATAGCATCAGCATATTAGCCTTGTTGTTTGGAGTATGTTAGCATCAGCTCCAAGCTCCGCTGTCCCCACAGCCTCACAGAGCCAATAGATGGGACTTGATTCAGACTAGAGCTACTTCATTTACCAAATAATCCTGTATTTACTTGTTCAGAATCTAACTAAATTTTATAAATAATAATCATAAATAATAATGTATTTTAATTATCGGCACCTTCTTATGGACATCTCACAGATACAACAACAGTCAAAAACCAGCAAAATAACAGGGCACCAATAAAACAACATATGTTAAAGGACTAATAAAATAAATATAAAATTAACATGAGTAAAAAAAGAGGTCAGACAGGGCCTGGTCACACAAAGTTAGCAAATATAAAAAGATTTCAATGTGGGGATAAGTCAATATCAGGGATTGGCTTGTGGGAGAAAGTTCAAGAGATGAGGGGCGGCACAGCTGTAGGCTCTCGACTCCATAGAGGGATAAGCAGGCAGGAGGAGGTTGGAGGAGGAAGATTGTTAAGTGGAGGTGTGATGGAGGTCAGAGAGGTAGGGAAGGTAAGAAGGAGACTCTTGAGCTTAATGTGATGTTTGCCAGGAAGTCAGTGTGGTTGTTGGAAGACAGGGGCGATGTGTTCTATGGAAGGGGTTCTGGTGAGGATCCAGGCAGTTGCTTTCTGGACCAATTGAATGTATGGAAAAGCTTGAGAGGAGGACGAGAAGGGCGAGAGTGGCAGTAATGAGCTTCAAATGCTTGTTTCAATCATTTTTAAATCGTTCTTCTGTGATTTCCTTTTGTGAATATGCACCACCGCTTCTCATTTTCTTTAACAAAAACTAGACTAAGCTGTACACATCACGCTTATATGAGCAGCAATATCTGTTGATCCTCCCACTGCAGTAACAACCAGCAATCAGCTGTGATCAGCCAGCAGCAGCAATTTGACTTGGTGGTTGGTAGTTAAGTTACTATGGCAACCATATATGTACAGTATGTTTCAATGAACGGAAAATCCATTATCACAGGATGAGGAGCTGAACTTCAGCTGTGTTGTATTGTTGACATTATTCCTATTTTTGGTTTGCTTCATTTTTCAGAACAGAAAGTTTGACATTGGTTTTCTTTTACTTTCTCCCACCTATGATGTTGCTGCTGATTATCATTTCCTCTGCATTTCTCAGTTGTCGGTGTGAACAACCTCATCTGGCAGACCAACGCCATGTTCCGTCCATTTGTGGAGGTCAACGCCGTGGGACCACACCTGGCTGACAAGAAGCGCAAATTCAGCACCAAGACCAAGAATAACAACTGGTCACCAAAGTACAATGAAACATTCCAGTAGTGAGTAATCCTGCCTCCTTCCTTTTTGTTACAGACATGGAGAGAAGCTATGGAAACTATGTACATTAAGTTCAGATTTATTAAACCACATTTATCTGCCTATGTTCAAGCCCTGTCCACACTAATGCGGATATTTTGCAAAACAAACTTTTTGCTCTGTAATTGGGCCTCTCATCCACATGCAGACAGCGTTTTAAGTCACGACAACAGAGATTTTTACAATCGCCTCCCAGAGTTTCAGAATGTCCGGTATTTGTGTATCCGTGAGTACATGTAAAACGGAGCATTTGGGAAACGATGACGTCACAGCTTACATCACACATTCCCACTGTGTCTTTATATAATGAACCTGAAACAGCAATGGCTGCTATATACTGGTTACTAAGTTTGGTTAGCACTGCTTGGTCTAAATTTAGCATTCACAGGCTTATGCCTCGCCCAGCATTACTTGCCGTACCTACTGGCACGGCATGCTCATTTGAGCATTTGTAATTATTTTTGTGTTTTTGTCTAGGTGGAGATATTTTGTAAAATGATGGTTTAAAACTGAGTGTAAAATATCTGTTCCAAAAATATCTGCAGAAGTTTAGAAAAGTCATTAGTCTACAAAATGTTGGGCATCATCCTGTACTGTATGCTGCCACACCTTAAATCCAGTGTTCAGTAGCTATCTGCACTCTACAAAAGAGCCTGCAGAAACCTATATGCTGCATAATACCTCTAATACTTTACTGTCAAATCCCCCAATCGTTCCGAGCACTGAATCAACTGCAGTTGCCGCACTTCTTCTCTTTTTTTATTGAAAAGTTTGTAAAAGGTCAAGAGACTACTACAGCGGTGTATAAGCCTGTCCCCTGGTCCGGACTGTACTCCTCATGCTCGGGCCGAGGGAAGTGACGGCGCTAAAGGGATCCTAGAGAGTTGTAGCAACAGCAACATAATCAAAACAAGCCCATTTCCATATAGATTTACTCCTGGCTTTGTAATTTGAAATTTGAAGAACCCATTAAGTTGCAGGGGGATAATTAGAAACCAGCCGTAAAAATTAAAAAAAGAAGCTGTCACTGAATAAAGATCTAACTTGAATAGAAACATTCATTCTGTGGGCAAACATGATTGAGTTGTCCAATCACAGCCGCGCTAACAGGCTTCTCATTTGGGAAAAGTCTCAGCCAGTCACTTAAGTGAGACGTTGTATTCAGCTATGAACAAAGCAGTGTCCAAAGAGCAGCTGGTCTGCACTCGTGTCCAGTTCTGCAGGACAGGACTTGGCTTTATCATTATGTATGGATGAATCCTAACCCTTTAACATTATATTAACATGTTTGATCTTCACCTCTCTCATCTCCCTGTGTCATTTCTCGCAGTGTTCTGAGTAATGAACACGGTCCGGAGTCCTACGAGCTGCACGTTTCAGTGAAGGACTACTGCTTCGCCCGCGAGGACCGCATCATCGGCATGACGGTCATCCAGCTCCGAGAGCTGGCAGACAAGGGCAGCTGCTCAGCCTGCTACCCCCTGATGAAAAGCATCTCCATGGACGAAACGGGTCTCACCATCATGAGGATACTCTCTCAAAGGACCAACGACGAGGTGGCCAAAGAGTTTGTGCGTCTCAAGATGGACACACGCTCGGTGGAGGAAGTGTCGTAATGAGCGAGAATGCAGTATTAAAAAAGAGTTGTGTTGTCTTAAGTAAGCGATAGAGGGAGAAAAAGAAGCAGCGGGAGGAGAAAGAGCAGTAGCAACAGTTGTTCTTTCAGGGTAGAGGCTGGAAACAGCAGGAGAGACAGATTGTCCAAAGAGAAGCGGAGGAGGCCCAAATGTGGCGAGGCAGCGGGAGAAAAAGAGAGAGAGAGAGAGAGTTGTGTTTGTTTGTTTGTTTGTTTTTGTGCATGTGCGTAAAACATCTGTTGGAATGTTCATTTTAAAACTACAGTATGTACAAGTGTTTACTTACCGTATGCTTACTATTAAGTACTATATTCTACAAGTTATGTTAACGAGACATGAAATACCTTTTGTACAACATTTAGTCTTTTTGAACAGAGATTTGTTCCAATAAAGTGCCAAACCAGTGGAAAAAAAGAACAGAACCAACGTATATGACTAATGGTGAACTTAGTATGTTTGAAATTTGCTCGATTAAGTTGTCCGGTGTAAGTCCTTTTCTGACCGTGTGGCGTTCTGATTGTTGCAAAGTCTTTCATTTTGCACCCTCGTTTCTCGGCTTCACGTTCTTCCACACAGCACTGTTGTGCATGTCCTCTTCTCGGTCATGTCTCTCCCATGATTCCACGGTGACCACCGAGCAGGGTCCTGTCCCCTTGCCTTCAAACTGTTTGTATTTTAAGTCGACCTGAAAATAGACCGTGTTTTTTTAAATGGCGATGACTGCTATGTAAACCTTCATAGGTGTTTGTAATTTTATAACCATGACAACAATGACGACAGCCTCCAGTGCTAACAGTCTTAGCAGAAAGGATGGAAACGTTTTTTTTTCCTTTTCTTTGGCTTTTTTCGTTCTTTGTTTTTCAGCCATCGGCTTCCAGCCTTTCTGAATGACCACTGTGAACATGAGCTTTGGAAAACAAGCTTACATGACATTGCTGACAGTTTGATATTATTGTTTCATATTTTTCCGATAACTTTGTTCCTGATAAACTGCCAAAGTTATTTAAAATATTTGTACAAAAGCAATCCATTACATGTATGAAGATAAATATGTACATGTGATCTATTACTTTTTCAATGCTTACTATTTGATTGTTGATAGGGTGGTACTAAGATTTTATTTTTTTTATTTCCTGTGAAGCTGTTAACAAATATGAGAGTTGCACATGTTACTTTACACATTAGTTATATCAGCTTCTGTCATCGGAATTATTTTTCTTCATAAAGGAAAGAGTCTAACATTTGGTAAATATGCAACATTCCTATGTATTGCACTGATGGCGAATTGTATGTCATGTAAATATATTTAGTGAGATATTGTACAAAAGTCTACTTTTCTTCAATGTGCATAAAGTATGTGCAAATGTGTAAAGACATCTGGGTCATTTTGAGCAATTGTGCCGTCAGATTCCCTTTTACACTACAAGGCAAATATTTCCTGTTTGGGAGGATTGAGTTAAGATGGCTGAAAAACTAGCATTCATACAAACGTATTGGCTTTGAATCAAAGGAAATCATCTACGTATGTGAAGCAGTTTAACAAGGTTTGCGTGCAGGTCTCTCATGTTTAATCTGAAACAACCTGTAGGAGGTGAATACCAGTGGCAGCTGGTTAAAATGGGGGTGCTGGGGGGCATCATGAGACAAAAAAGCCTCAATAAAAATGTTAACATAGTTTAATTATATAATAATATTTTACCTTAGCAATGCTCCTGGTTGACAGTAAGCACCTGTGAGCATTCAATACAAGTTGTTTTAAAATAGTATTTGATTAATTTCCGTCTAAATACATAATACTTCTGGGTGTGGGGCGCCGGCCAAATGGATGTGATTGTGGGTCCTGAAGCTTTTGGCAACCACAGGACCGGAGGCTGCTTTTTAATTGGTTGTTGCAGATTTTCCACGGGACTCAGCTCTTCGCGCCCCGGACACTCCCACTTTTATTTACAGGTATTGATTGATGTTTTTTAAAATCTAATGTGATTGGTCGACCCTTGACGCTGTCTCAGGTACATCCGACGTCACTGAGTTACTTCCACTGCGAGCAGACCGGCTTCAGGAGAACTGCGGCAAATCTGGAGATTTCTTTAGAAAAGTACACCAACAAGAAAGAAAGGAGCAACCCGATTCACAGATTCAGCAGCAAGTGATGAGGAGGAGCTCACACCCGGGGCTCCTCCGGCCCTTGGTATGAGGAACAGAGTTGGATGTGGTGTAAGTAATGTATTTTATTGCTTCACCTGTTTGCTGTTTTGGGAGAACAAAAACATCTCTCTGAAAAATGCAAACAGCATGAAAGTTGCCACAGTCACAATGCGGCTAGATTTTCGATGAAGGCTACAGGACTGGCATGTTGTGTGTTGTGTTGCTTTTGTCGAGTCTGGCTTCAGTCCGTTTGTTTAGGATTGACTGAGCGGGAGGTACAGGGGGTTGTCCACTTAACAGAAAGTCAGTGGTTCGATCCCAGTGTCCGCATGCACTACTGCTCCTTCAGTGTGTGTGATATAGAAAGTGCAGCATATAGCAGCACTGAATGAGAATGTGACTTGGACTGTAAGGTGCTTTGAGCGATCGATAAGACTGGAAAAGCTCTTTATAAATTCAGTCCATTGACTGAAAAGAAAAAATATATTAAATGGTATTGAGTCACAGAATGTACAGAATCCTATAGAGGTGCCTGCACATGACAGGTTCTGCCCTTTTGATGCATATTTTTTTAGTGAATCGTGTACAGATCCTCCCACACGATACTGTAAGCCTGTGCACTGAACATGAAGGCTTCGCCAAACTTTCTCCTTTTTCTGTAATTTCATGGTGTCTGAGATGAGTGTTTTCACATCAGTTCTGCTCTACTTACTGTCAGTCATTCTACACCCACCGGAGGAGAAATACTAAAATAATACCATAAAATCTGGCAAAATTTTAATGCCACATTTGTTTTTTTGTTTTTGTTCATCAGCGAGAGCTAAGAGAGCTGATAATTTCAGCAACGATGGGAGGATGGAGCCAAAAGCATTACAGTGTGAAGCCCAACTTAATGAGTTGAACGCAAAGAAGTGTAACTGAATGAAATAGCATTGTAATATCAGAGGTGACTGGAAGTAAAATGACCATTCAGTGAAAAACCGATTATTCTAGCCACAGGCCGTCCCCTGGTCACACAGTGAACGTAATCACCTGGAACCAGGATATAAGAGCCCCAGACAAAGTAAGTCAATTTGTCAGTGTCACCTTTTTGTCTTTTCTTTGTAGCCAACTTTGTTCAGGAGAGAGCACCTGGGAGAAAGTGAGAGATTTCAAGACGGAGCAATAAGCCGGTAGAGAATCCATAGAATAAAGCAGAGACACAGACAGTGCCTGGGCGAACAAACATGGGAGATACTGTTTGTCCTGAGTTGAAATGCTTGTAGAGATTAATCAAATTCCTTCACACGGATGTAATGATGAGGAGGAGGTAGCAAATTTCCTGATTTAATTTCTTACTGTTAATGATACATCTGTGGTGTCCATGTTTGTGTTAGTTTACTGTGTAATACATCTTCATTATCTGTGGGAGTGTAAATTCTAGTTTGATCATAGACAACACAGACAACGACGGTATCCTGGTGAATATTCTGAGCCATGTTAATCTTTGTATTTTTTCTGGTTGAATGACCTACGGGACAAATGATCCAATAAATCACTTTACGTGGTAATCGACATGATAACATTTACTAAGCTAATATAACTGACACTGTATAAAAGATGTGGATCAGTGCCCTCTCTAAAATGAAGAGTATAACCTTGTGGTTGACAAAAGGGTCACAAATCATGCTGTGTCTCAGGTGAGAAAGCGGGGCGCCCTCTAGTTAGAGGGTTGGCGGTTCGATCCCAGTCTCCTCCACCTGTGAGTGTCCTTGGGCAAGATACTCAACCTAAAATTGCCTCTGATGGTTGTGCCAGCAGTGTATGAGTGATGTGTGATAGAGAAAGTGCTGCAGATAGATGCACTGTATGAATGAAGGGGTGAAAAGACATAAATACAGATCATTACCATTAAATATATAACACATGAAAACAGTGATATGTGGAACAAGTCAAACATTGAAAATTATATTTTTTACAAACTATGACTTTATAACCAGACATGAACTGACTTCGTCTGTCTGAATGAACACATATCTTGCGCACAATTCATCTTAACGACTTCAGACTTGGCATGTGTACATGATTGATTTTTAAAAGTTGTGAACTTGGGTCTGAAGATTGTGTGGGTTGCTTAACAGACCTCTGAAATAAACAACCACCAATGTATAAAACATAATAGCAGTTCACTAAATCCTCCAAACGTATATAAAAAATACACACGTGAACAGTATTAAAGCAAATTGAGTTTGATTGTATGATAACATTCACTATAAAATCTTCACTGCAGATAAACCAGGTAGGATGAACACAAAGTTTTTTCTAACTTCACTCCGCACCATAGACTATTGTTTATAAAAAGCTCTGCAAACAACGTCCAGCACACAAACAATAAAAAGTGTCAGTATTTTGTAGAACTGAAAACTGTGCTTTGATAGTAACCGGTGTAACAGTGTGAGCAGTGAGACAACAGCATTTAGAGCCATTATAAACTTTGTTCTGAATGAAAAAAAAAACTACACCCTACAGATGCAATCCCCAATTACATCTGAAATAGTGTGTAGAGTCGCTTCATTTTCCATTATTTTCTTTTCCTGAGCCAGTTCTGTCAGTCACGCCGGCTTGTTTCCTCCCCATGTAGTCAGAGAGTGTGGAAGCAGGAAGTCATAAGAGAGCCACGTGCATAATGTAGCAGGGGGAAGGAAACACTGTCACATTCTCATGGACTCCCAGAAGAAACTGAAAACAGAGGAGAAAAACTGGACTCGTCCTCCTGTGGAGCTGCCAAGATGCAAAATTACATCAACTCTGACTGCCACAACCTTGACCTCTCATTTGCATACTGTCAACTCCTCCAGGAATGTTTAGTCATCATGCGGAGCACATTTCAAAAGGATAGTTGGCGAATTATAAAGGTCTGACCATTAAAATGCAAAATGACGGCAGGGTTGTTAACCTCATGGGTGTGCACACACGTCAAGCAGCCGACCTGTAGCGGCTGATTTCTCTCTCAAATGATATTTACTGGCTATTAAATGACTAAGATAAAGCCCAGAGGAATTCCCATCGGCAGCTAATTGAGCATATGACAGGCAGATGAAAACAGTGATTAAGCGCAACAATATTACAGCCACATTATTTAGAAGTTATGGGCCACATTAACATCTGTGTGATAATATATGTATGAGCTCTCGTGTATGAGTAACAAGCTAAAAGGACACGATGCATTCGGCCTGGACTTTCATTTGTCCTTCAACTCGTGGGGCTGTTTACTCTTCAGGGGTCGATTGATGGAGTTCACCTCAGGAGAAGGATTACTCATTCATAGCAGGACCTTTTTTAAACCAGGCTGAAGATCCCAACATCCAGACACAGTGTACGTGTTTAAGTTGAGGGTCCAACGCGAAGCAAGGTACAAGAGAATACAACTTGATCTAGTTCTATACATTAAAAAAATACATTAATGAAATATTAGAAGTTTTAAAAATAGCACAGTGAAACACAAAACCATAACTAAATTCCACCACCAAATACACTACTGATTAATAATGAAGGATGTGGCATAGACATGACACCTGTTGTATTTGATTGATTCAACTAACAGAGCCAAAGTAGAGTGGTTCTCCAAGGAGAAACATATATTAAAGACACTGCTCTACGACAAGAAACATTCAAATAACCATATTATATCTCCTTATGAGAGATATGCAAATGTTACTGTGATTATGAATTTTAATGTTTCAAACAGGGTGAACATGGCGTCAGAAGCCTGGAGGACATCTGCATTGGTGTTTTTTATTCATTTCAGCACTTTTTCAAAGCAGGGTGTTTGACTTGAGGGGCGGCATGGTGATACAGTGGTTAGCACCAGAACTGGTTTGAATCCTGGGTTCAATGTGTCTATATACTAGACATGCAGATTGGGGTTAGGTTCATCGGAGACTCTAAATGTGAATTTAGAATGTCTCTGTATGTTGTGATATGCTGGTGACCTGTCCATGGTGCGCCTCTCGCCCAATGTGATTTTTGGTTCCAGCCCCCCCCCCCCATGACCCTCAAAGGATAAGTGGTAGGGGAGATTCCGTGAACAGGAAGACTGTTCACCCAGGGCAAGACCCAGCCTTTGGCCAAATGTGGGACTGTGGACTGCATAATTTCTTGTAGGCTGCTACTATTGTTGTTTTTGCTGCTTCTGTTGTTGTTTTCCAGCTATATTTCTGTATATATATATATATATATATATATATATATTTTTTTTTTACACCTATATATACATACACTATCTGGACAAAGGTATTGGGACACTTACTATTACACCTACAGGAGCTTTTATGACATCCCATTCTAAATCCATAGGCATTAATATGGAATTGGTCCCCCCTTTGCAGGTGGAACAGCTTTGACTCTTCTGAGAAGGCTTTCTACAAGATTTTGGAGTGTGTCTGTGGGAATTGTTGCCCATTCATCCAGAAGAGCAAGTGTGAGGTCAGACATTGATGTTGGCCATCTCCGTTCTAGCTCATCCTAAAGTTGTTTGATGACGTTGAGGTCAGGGCTCTGTGCGGGTCAGTCCAGTTTTACCACACCAAACTCACCAAACCATTCCTTTATGAACCTTGCTTTGTGCACTGGGGCAGAGTCATGCTGGGACAGAAAAGGGCCTTCCCCAAACTGGAAGCATAGAATTGTCCAAAATGTGTTGGTAAGCTGAAGCATTAAAATTCCCCTTCACTTCAACTAAGGGAGCTGGTCCAACCAATGGCAATGGTTGAAACACCTCAATTCGATGATTAAGAGGTGTGTCCCTATACTAGGAGAGAGAAGCCTCTTACAATTTCATTGTACCTGAGTGTGATGACAATAAAGATCATGAATCTTGAAATATAATAATTTCATAACTGTATATATTCGGCCATAATATACATTGCTGGATGTTTATCTTGTCAAACACAGGTATAGCCAGTAACATTTATAAATGTGTCTCAGTGGTACACTTCAATGAAAGGGGGCTCTCGTTACTGACATATCTGGTGCAGCAAATGAGCAGAGTTGGGTGGATGTAAGCCGAAGCTTCTCTGGACTCCTCCTCCTTGGAAGTTGATTCCACTCACGCAGTTTCCAGAGTAAGTGTGACAAGTTGTCCATGTCTCCACCCAACTTCATCTCCCCATGGCCTTCCTCTTCCCTCTCCTTCACTGCTGCCTGTTCTCCTCTCACTGCTATTATAAATCACCAGTGCTGTGTGTGTGTGTGTGTGTGGGTGTGTGCGTGGGTGTGTGTGTGTGAACTATACAGACGGTGCTGTAAGAAAGATAACACCTGCATGTGGATGTACAGTTCCTATGTTGTATTACTCATGATGTATAATCGTATCATGATCTATAAAATATGTGATTATATATGTGTGTGTGTGTGTGTGTGTGTGTGTGTGTGTGTGTGTGTCCTGTGTGTGTACAGTTGCCCTGCCCTCTCTCACTTGTAAGTGTAATTACAGCTCTGTGTGTCTCTGGGCACGGGGAGCCTGCTCCTCCTCCTGCTGTTAAACACAGGGGAAGCAGGTCCACAGCCACATTGCAAAAGAGCCGACCATTAAAGCACGCAGGTGGACGCCGTACTTGTTGAGCGCTAAGTAACGCCCCACCAGAGAGGCACGAGGTGTGATCTCAGAGGTCGCTGCAGAAACCTCCCACTGTCATTAGATACAGCGGGAGGTTTCTGCAGCGACCTCTGTAGCGGCGTGCAGGACGGCAGCCCTGGCGTTTCGACCCTGATGGATGAGATGTTGAAGTGAACCATGACAAGGAGCAACCAACCGTCAGTGTGTAGTGGGCACAAACAATGCTGTAATTGCTTCTGCTGGTTGACAGTTTTATAACAAACACACATGACAAGGGAGGGAGGGGAAACATAATTTATTTCCTCCTGCGATACAGTCATCTGGGTGCAGTTTTCAGTCGACAGCGCACAGTGTCATTTTGCTGCCTTTGATTAAAAGGAAGTTCATGCATCTAGAGTCTGGTGAACGGATCGCTCAATGGTAAACATATCACTTTGATTTGACAAATCATTACATTTTTAAAGCCCAGAGCTGCACTATCTCTATCAAACACCCTCAAAACAAGAAATGGGGCCATTGAAAACAGCTCGACTGGGGCCAAAAAAAAGAGGAAATATCTGCAGTCTCCTGTTTGTGAAACTGCAGGGCCCCTGAATCATTTATGCAGTGGCCCCGAGTTATTGGCATGGGGCCTTATTTAACTAACAAGTGTATTCTCCAGGGGTCTCTGCCTGTTTTTTGTCTTCTGTCTTCTTTCTGTGCATCGTCCCCGTCTGACAAATTGCACAGAGTTGGCCTGACATATATCTTTGTGCCTTTTTCTCCACCAGGTCACAGATTCACAGGGAAACACAACAGAGGCTTTATTCATATCCTTCTCTCATAAATCACCTGCATTTCAAACAGAGAACAAAGGACATGGTTAGAGCAGCAAGCATCTATCCCACTCCATCGCTATCTCATGGGAGTCCACAGAACTCTCAGAAAACGCCTTTCCACTCTGCACTGCATTTTTCTTTTCTTGCAGCTGCAGTCTGTGAACGCAGCTCTTGTTTAAAATCTCAGGAAAAGTAAATATTTTCCATTTTATACCCAGTGAGAACAGGATACCTACTACATCTTTGGATTAAGGGATGCCGTTCCTTTGGGAATTTTCAGATCTCTCCGTGGTTTGTGTGTAGACGCAGTAACACAACATGCAGCCCAAGGACTCACATTATTTGATATGGTGCTCACAGATTGTTAGCCAGGGAGGGCGTGATGTCTTCGGCTGTTTCCATGATGGAGCTCATTGCTCCCTGGTAACGCAGCCGCTTCCCCCGACTGTGAAGCCGAGCTGCCAGCCCTGCATTTACCATGGACAATAATCCATGAGGAACAACATTGTGAGGGCGGCGAGAGCTCACAGCGCTGCAGGTATAGAGGGTCTGGGAGAGGGAGGAATGGAGGGAGGGGAGTCCTCCTGCAAGGCCATCTGTTCACATGTAATTACAGCTTTGGGCCTCTGCTCGGTCTGAATCCAGGGAACCTCTGACCAACCTATAGCCTGGCTGAGAGGTAAACGCTGGCTCCGTCTCCTGCACCGCGGCTTACAGGGTTTTAAGTCAGGAGTGAACTGTTAAATACCTCTTTAGCTGAGCACGGGAGGAATCTCGATGGGAAAATAAAACCCTCTCCGAGTTGGTTCATGGGCTATTTCTCCTGACATTTGATATGATTGACACCTCATTTACAGTTGATTAAAACCAGAAACAATTAAGAGCCCCTCCGGTTTCCTTCTGTTAACGCTAAGGTAGGGTCATGGACAGCCTGCCAATAATGTTTGTAATGCCACATAAAACTGTGTAGCATGAGGCCAGCTGACAGTGATGTGGCTCGTGTGAATGTGCTGCCACCACCAGCGTCACACAGCTTCATGGAGTGGAACATAATCTTATATATGCAGGCGCTCAGCCGTAGCTGTTGCGGTGACAATTTAGCTATTAATCCTAATCACTGGAACAGCGCCACCTTGCACACGCTGTATGTGAGTTGGCTTTTCACTCATTGGCTTTTTTTTTCTTGCCTGTGTTGTTTGCAGGGTTAAGTATATATTTATACATGCATGAGAGTGTGCATGTGTTTGGGCAGCGTGACATTTTGGGATTCGGGCAGGTTGTCAGACTTGCAAATATCAGTTGTGACACTCTAAGATGTGGGCACACACCTCGGTCTTTGACCGTAGATAACCAGGCAGGGACGTGAGAGCTACGTCTCAGGTTGGACGTTAAGTCGCCACAGTCTGGCCCTGTTTCTGTTTTCTGTGCAGACGGCAGAGTATAGAGAGTGGAACCCGGTGGCAGATGGTTACAGAGTGCACTTTCATTGCTTTCCACCAAATAGCTTAAGTGTTGTTCTCTAAACGGACATGTGGCGTTACAGCGTCTCGAGCCTCACTCTACAATCTACATTTCCACTCATCCAAAAAAGCAGAAAAAAACGATTCCTGCTATGACATTAAGTCTGTCATCTGTCATTAAGTGAAATATCTGGACAACTACAGGCATTGACACTAAATTTAATTCAAATTTAGAAAAAATTAAATGTCATATTAGGTTATTATTCAGAACTGAGCTGAGCTGTTGCTCCTTTTCTCCCCATTTTTCATCCCTCTGGTTGAATTAACAGGACTGCCTCCTGAAGCCAGATTATTAGGAAAAATGTAATCTGAATGAACCTTGGGCACATTTTCACGTCAGGTGTGTCACCATGGAAACTTAGCCTGCTCAAATAACCTTCTCCACAGCGGATTATCTCTGGGGCTATGGGATCCAGATGCATAGAAGTATAAATCTAAATTAATCAACTCTGGGGTCGACTTGGGTTCATATGGAAAATCTTTTTTTTTCTTTTCCTGGAAAGAAATCAGACACTGTGCAATACATTTTCTGTCACGGTGGCTACTACGACACCAAGTGTCAAAAACTTACAGTACATTAGTTGACAATGGCTGTCATGATGATGTGTCCATTCCTCTATGTAATGCACTGAAATTCATTTTCCTGACTGATGCAATAGATTGCATCCGGTTTCCCATACACCACAGGTCCGGAGAGCCTGAGGCCAACTCCGGGAACTGAGAGTAATGTCAGTCCTAATATGATATGATAGGACAGTATTTTATCAACAGGAAGTATCTCTAACTGTGCCTGGGGAGCAACACACCTATTTACTTATGCGTTTACACTATCTGAACTTTACCACCAGTAATTCTCTGTAGGCCTCTGCTCTAACAGTATTACCACTGACTGTTAGTAATGTTTGTGTTGCACTTGTATTGGATTCCTCTTGAGAGGAAGACATGGACAGTTTATAAATTCATGCTTTTCCTCAAGAGGAATCCAACACAAGTGCAATACAAACATTACTTCATTTCATATTCTCCTCTGAATAATTTTAATGCAGTAATGACCCCATTATTACCTCCGCCAGGGAGGGTATGTTTTCATCTGCGTTTATTTGACAGTTATCAGGATTTCACAAAAAACGATTTCCATTAAATTCTGTTAAGGGGTGGGGCTTGACCCAAATCAGGGGATAGAAGCAGGATTTTTGTTTCACTTCTTTAACATTCTGAGATAGGGTGCTTTTCAACATTTTCGTTGATTTCTCAGACAATAATTCATGGATCTTGATTAAAACAACCCGACATACTTAGGCAACTGATATTAATGAGTGTATTAAATTAGCTGCAGATCCAAATAAAAATCTGGACCTAGTAAATTCAAATGTGGTTTCGTAATGGGGCAGAGATGTGCGTCACGAGTGTCATTCTGGTTAGTTTTTTGCTTTGCATCAGCAAAACAACTTCTCACATGTTTCTGTTCAATAGCACAACTTTTTGCCAGAATAGAGGTAACGTACATATTTAAAAGTTGAAAGTGATCTATATATAATGCACATTTCTAGTGTGAACACCCTCTCTAATCACTCTGTAGTAGAGCATCCACCCAGTCACGCACACATTCACACAGCACTTAGTCTTATCTAGCACTTTTGTCTATCAGTCATTCACATGCTGCCGGCAGCATGACTGAAAGACTGAATCAAGAGAAATGTGGGATTCAGTGTCTTGCCCAAGGACACTTCAGCATGTAGATGCTGCCCCAAAGCCACCAATTGCCAGCAATTACCAAGATACCGTAATCTCTACAAACAGATTGTGCATGTGAATACACAGAATCTGAAGGAGAGGGACAAGATGTTGGTGCCAGGACCCTTCTGGTTTCTGTTTCTGTTCGACCAAGAGAGACAAGAGAGAGAGAGAGCAACAGAGGTGGAACACATTGACTGAAATGCATCAGCTATTGGCTTTTTGATTTATTTGCATTCATTTATGGATAGCTGTTAATAGAGATACTGTCTGGACCTAAAACACCAACCAAAAGTGTCACTATTTGTGTCTTCGACTTGAAAGAAACAAGTCGGACTGTAAACAGTGTAGGGTGAATTGAAGACAGTCTTGGCCTGGAGATCCGCTGTCTACACCGTAAGCCTAGGCAGAAATACCTTAAGAATATTTTTTTGCAATAAATAAAATACGAAAAACCCTGCGCTCTGTTAGAAAGCTACTCTGTGTACACACCAGTATAAGTGTGTCCCAGTCACACAGCGTTATGATGTAGGGGTCACAAGTCATTAAGTTGTTCCACATTACACTGTCTAAAGAACGAGGATGAGTTGCCTTTACCTGCGGTGAAAGACTTGATGATTTGTGGCACGCTGTAGTCCGGGCTCGTCCATTGGCTTAAATGGATATCTGGGTCATTAATCTCGATGAGGAGAGGAGATGGCGCTGGTACACTGGCTACGTTAAGGAGCTTCCCCCCTCGGGCGATGCACCATCACCATTACCCCAGCTATCCGCACACTCATCTTAGTTTTCACATGTGACAGGATCCCTGACAGCGGAACACATGCACAGCCTCAGGAAACGTAAGGTATAAAGTACGAAAATGCAGAAGTCACTCTCTGGCTGACTAACTCCTGTGAATACAGATGACAACTTCCATGATCGTTGGTTTTTGTTGCATAAGTAGTGAGTAATACCTCCAAGGAGAAGGCAGGTAAATTGTCTTGAAGTGATTCTTCCACTTTGCTTTATGGAATTGACAGAAAAATCAATGATCAACAAAGATCAGACTATCGAATGCAGCCACTGTCAGCAATTGTCAACGGTCTCAACTTATAGGAATACCGAATGCTCATTTTGAGATGGAAATATGCTTTTCATTAGTGTTATTGCTGAGAGTTAGATGACCCTGATTCCTGGTTTATATTTCTCTTGAGTGTTTGTGCTGTTCTCCCTCCCTGCCTGAGGGTGGGTGGTTGGGTGGTGGGAGATGGCTGGTGGTTGGACTGATGCAATTTCTTTAAAATGATCAAAAGCTAGTGTTGTGCCCCTTTCTCTACTTCAGAGTTGGTCTACACTGTTTAACTGTTACCACCAACGGGCCAAGCGTTCTAGCATAATACCAGAGGCCTCCTTACTGTGGTTCAGGAAAGAGTTGGCTGTCTTGACTCCGCCATCCCATGGTAAAACTCGACAGAACTACTTGTTCAATTTGTGGGAAGCAAAATGAAAACAAGCAGGAGTCCACCATAGCTAGAGGGACATATAGACTTCATGACAGCTTCAAAGGTACAGAGTCAACACCATTTACTTGCTGATTTACAATGCCAGTAAATCTGAATTAATCCTACTTTAATGCTCATGGTCTCTTTAAAATTAAATGAGTTGTTGAATCTAACAGTTACATTGAACTGATCTAATGATTTGTAGCATGTCAACATTGATGAAGTTAATGTCACCTTGCCACACTGCTTCTTGATACCAGGTAGGTTTTAAAAGGTGCTTTGTTATTCCGTCAACTTGGAGCCTTTTAACAGCTTATAACATATACAGCTTCCCATCTTGGAAAGGTCAAACCAATTTGGATTCTCGCCTCATCTCTTTCATTGTCGGAGGCTGTTTTCAAACAATATGGTTTGTTTGGTGGAGGAGATTCTGTAAGGTCGCTTTCACCTGAATGTTTCCTAGTAGACTCTGCCATCTCGCTTTATAAACATGAGGGGAGTTCACAGGGGGGGGACCGGACTGCATGGGCGGCTGGATCAGCTCCCAAAACAGAGAACAGAGAAGCATGGTTGACTCACACAGAGGGAGTGTAATTGTATTCTCCACTTAGGTCAGGATGCTATTAAACATTATATATTACATTTACACTAGTAAATTGAAAATAGCTTTCAGTTTGCCGATATATTAATGTTCAAAATCTTGTATAACCTGTAAAGTCTTTCTGTTAGCTGCCAGTGTTACCTTAAAGTGGTACCAATATTTCCATCTGACTCTCTCAAGAATAAACAAATAAAATATCCAATTATTTATCTGTATGACTCAAGTCATTAAATGAGTGCACATATCCAACAGAAATATAAAGTTTTAACTTCTTTTGTATTTGTTGATTCGAATGCCAACATATCTTTACTTCAGAAGGACCTGTTCATTTTGTTCATGCCTCCCTTGTTCGTTCACCTTGAACTGCACAGAATTAAATTTTAGGTATTGGCTGAGTTATGCAGAGAGGAAAACAATTGAGATAATGGAGTCTTTGAGGTTGTTACACCTTGAGCATTTAGAGAGAAATTGTCTCTGCTAATTCAGGAATAATACATCTCAAATCATTAACTCCCACTTTTCAAATTTGGGCTTTAAAGACTAGTAATTACAATGGTGTTCCATGTCTTCACACTAGATTTACTGTCAAGTTCTAAACCACCTAAAGCACAGGCAGTGAAAAGGGAGGAAGTTAACGGTCTGCTGATTATTCCTGAGGTAAATATACAAGGAGAAAGAAATAGAATAGTTCACTGGAGCTGGGATCTATTTATTGTCTTTAGTGAATATGGAGATCAGCGAGCTCTGATGGACAGAGTGACATCAGGTTTAGGGAGTGACCAGGCTGTTCTGACCATAGACTCTATTTAAATATGGTCCACATGAAAGCCCCCAAAAGTCAAGCCAAAGCTTGTTGATCGCCCCCTGGTGGCTAGCTGCAATATAGGTCATAACCCCTACCTAATTCATGTTAGTGAATGGGACATTGGTTAAAGTACACAATCAGACAATTCATCAATCTCAATGATGGTTACTGTCATTTGAGGTATTTATCACACTGATGTATGATCAAGTGCTAATTTTAATGTTAGGTTTGGTTTTAATGAGTTATTTAATGCCATAAAAATGGGGTCAAACATCATAATTAACAGGCAAGACTCACTCGTGATTGGTCAATTGTATGTGTCAGACGTCGATACTGCAGGTCCGTGGACCCGATCGCTACTGGGCAGACTCTGGCTTTAAATGATGTTGTCGGCAGAGGATGGCAGTGTTCATAGTCTGGGATATTTTAGGTTAATTTCTGGATACTGGGAGGATGTGGAGACTTGTCATCCATCTTCATATAAAGTCTATGTTTCTGACATACAGTAAATGCAGGAAGGTTATAGAGTTCCCTTAGAAAAGTTATTTTCATCTGTTTAATATAAAGTTTCCGGAGAAATACATTCGCAGAAATGTCTCCATATTACAGATAAAACCACAATCTGCTGTAACAGGACAATTAGGGTTTAGGTGGGGCTGTAATATACTGACAAATAATAGATGATTAGGTAGACTCTCATATTATTCTGTCATTTTAATTTTTCACTCTAACTGCTAAGTCATTGCTACTGATTGAGGATCTATCAGGGGGGTTTAAAATGTTTTATGGTTCATAAAAATGATATTTTAATAGCATAATGGGGAGTGACTGTCCTTGATATAGTCTGTGCGCTGGTGTTACAAAAAAGGACTCCTCTGGGCTCCTTGTTAGTGGCGAGTCAGCATCTCATTTGTGTTTTGTGTTGCCGCTAAAAAAAAAGGGTGAAATTTGCATTAATTTAATGTAAAGTTGAACGTAAGCATATGGTCTTAAAAAGGATGTGTTTGATGTTGGAATTCAGGATGTGAATAAAACAGTGGTTAATGGCATAATAAAGGACAGACTGGTCTTAATGTGTCTGCAACAATTACACCACTTACACCTGGTATTACCATATGTTTTAGGTGATCAGATTGCAGTTGGATAGTGCGTGACCACATGAATGTACAAGTGTAAATGAACGGCTGGGACACTGGAGAAACAAAATAATACTAGACTGGCACTGAGTAGAGTGGATACCTCTGCCAAGGCCCAACGGGCCCCTTAAATTCGATCAAGCTGCAACAAATTTCACACAGTCATGGATATCAGTTCCCTAAATATATCTGATTGTTTTCATCAAGATCCGTGAATTATTCCCTGGGAGGACTGTGAAAACGCCTTGCAATGTTAAAGTTGAAAAGATAAGTGAAAAAAAATATCCTGGATCTGTGCCCTGATCTGGAGCCACACCAAAATTCAATGTTTTTTTTTCCTGGCCCCAAATGAATCCTTCCACGGAGTTTCGTTGAAATCCATTCTATTGTAATTGTGACATTTTGCTTATACACCAACAAACATACAAAACCAGTGACAGGGGTGAAAACATAACCTCCTTGGTGAGGGTGTCACGGTGAAAATGTAATCAGGTTAAAATCATATGTAATATCTGGATAAGAGAAACGGTTCAATCCCAGGTGCAAATGGGATCCATGAAGCTATTCATATAAATATTAAACTGGTGGAAGCAAATCAGACATTTAGATTTTTAAAAAAGCCTCTAATGCACTCTGTTGCTTGTATGAGGAACCAAGGTCCTTGCTACAAATATAATCGTAACCGTCTGATTCCATTAAAAGGCAGCCAGGGAGCTTTACGCAGGTTCGAGTCCATATCCAAACAGATGGGACCCTAAAGAGAGTAGGCCGGGTAGGCAACCTCACCATCTGTCAGGGTTAGGCTGCCTTCTCCCCTTCTCCGTGTGTTTTCATCTCGCTCTCCCGCCCCTTGTGGTTTATGTGGTTTGTCTTTGTTCCAGTTTAGGTGTGTGAATAGATGTGTGTGAGGGCCAGATGGGTGTGGCTACGTGGTGCATTCCCCCGCAAACCCCCCATTAGAGCTGCAAGTCTTCACCTATCAACTCCACCACCACATCCATTTTTTCAATATCAGAGTGTCACAAATACCGCGACCAGCTGGTTTGTTCCCTTAGCCTCTATCCTCTGATGGTGCAGCATTAACAGAATTACAACGTGTATTGAACTTCTGGGTGTTGGCACATAAATAGCCATGAACGTTCGTGTACTTATTGCTTTTCACAATGCGCGATCGTTTTTTTTGCATTGTGCAAGATGCAAAACTGACAAGATAGTGCCAGTGTTTTTGTAAAGTCTCATCATGGGAGAAAAAAACGTAAAATCAAACCCATCTACTAGTAATGGGAAAGGAGTCAATCACCTTTTTTTTTTGTGCAGGTTTACAAAATATATATTTATATATATATATTATATATTATACATAAACCTGCCTATTTTGGTGTATAGAGGTATTTGTGATCATCTGCTCCATCCTATTGGCTTACCTTCGCGTCAGATTCGCCTGCTACATTTGACACCCACTACTTCTCCCCCTTTTTCTTGTTTTGAAACCCAAACTATTGGCTCTAGTTCATCCGATCCTAAGACTGCATTTTCTGCCCCACTTGACCACACCGGCTACTCCGAAACTTCACCAAGCAGCCTCCCTTTCTCCATCTCTCTCAAGAGCATAACTTCCTGACTCTTCCTGTCTATGTTCTACGTTCTGGGTCCAAAAATGTATTTGACTCTAACACCATCAGAAGTGGTATTCAACAGATTTACAAATGAGAGAAACTGCTTTGAAAAACCCTTCAGAAATCTCTATTGTAGTTAATGCTAAGAAAAGCTGATGCGTTCTCAGTGGGAAATGAACCCTGGCACAGTAAATCCAGGCTCATTGCAGAGAAGAGCTATGCTCTGCTTAGCCAACAGGAAATGTCAGCGTGAATTGTTAATGAGGGCTGATTGTTTGTTTCAGCTGGTGAAGTGAGGGCACATTAGAATGTCGTTAGAGATATCGGCCGTATTCAGCTGGGGCTGCAACTGCTGTGCAATAATACAATGTTTTGAAATGAGGCCGTGATGAGTTGAAAAAGGTTAGCCCGAGGGAGGACAGCTGGAATATCTCACTCTGATGTTGTTGTGCTTTCAGAGGGGCTGTTGTCAAAGTAAATCTCCCGGATAGACGCCTAGTTATCGATTACCCCCCCATGTTTATGGGTAATAAATTGATCCAACAATACAAAGTATACAGAGCCGAAAAGAACGCGTCGACAGTAACGTGTTCTTTAATTTTCCGTTGTGTTCACATATTTCTGTTCAGGGTCATTAGGTCACAAGATCATTTGAAGCACCAGGTGGAAGAAGTAAATTCAAGTCCACAATGATATGAGGGGTGAGTCTCTGGTTCACCTGGTCCACAGTCTGGGGACTCTGGGAGCAAACGGCCAACATTCAGTATTCACACTCAGATTCCAAATGCTGCAATGTAGCAGTACCAACAACTGCATGCAAAACATTATTAAAGCCATTATCGTTCAAATAAATAAAATAAAAGAGGTAATGCAGGATGCAAACCTCAGTCAAGGCCCAACATTCCCCTCATGAGAACACATTTCATTTTTATAAGATCTGGACTTTTATTTTGATCTGCACCGTATTGCACCCACTCATAAATAGCTGTCCCTTAAACAAGCCTGACTTTATTCTATCACAATCCATGCATTATTCTCTAAGAACTCAAGGAATATGTAAATAAATGGCAAAATCCCACAATGTTAAACCAAGTTAAAAAATATTCCTAGATTCATCCCCTGATCTGAATCTTTACCACAATTCTATGGGTTCTTTCCTGACCTACAATTCATCCTTTCACCTAATTTTGTGGTAATCCATGGAGTAGTTTCGGACAGACAGGGACACAAATGACGAAAAACATAGTCTTCTTGGGGGAGGTAATAATGCCAGTGATTACTGATATAACATAACGTCACAACAAGACCAAAATCGGTCTTTTTTGAAACCCTATTCCTGATCTTATCTGTACACATATGTGATTGCATGTTAGGTTCACCAAATAGTTGCGGACAGGGCACAGAGGTTGTTCAGATAGAGATTCATTGCCCTTTAGCTTTGGGTCATTGGTCTTCCAAATGAAGATTCCTTTAACGAGCAATTAACAATTCCTCTTGACTTATTGGTCCAGGCTGGCCAGCAGTAGGCTGCACTCCCTATAAACACCTTCATGGCAAAGAAAATGACTTTACATGTCTGAACCTGGGAGGATCAGTGAGAAGGAGAGAGAGTCAATCCCGTATTGATTTCTCTCCGTCTCCAGAGGCCCTGCACACAGTTCTTTGGCAAGAGCTACTCAGATTCTTGGTGGGAACCACATAGATGGGCTGATAGTGGCTGCGCTGTGAAAAGGCAAAGCTCAGGCCGAGATTAGAAACTTGTATAAGAGAATGTGAAAGTGTTTGTGCTGTATTGAATTCTGCTGACTAGCGGTATAGAAGTGATCCCGACCCCTTGTGAGGGATTGGCTCCACAATGCGGCACTTAAAAACTCATCTGTCCACGGTCTCTTCCATATGGCTGCGTGTGGAGTGTTGGAGCACCTCTAATAACCTTTATGGTGCTGCTCGGGGCCCAGGGAGTTGCCTGCATAATCATCTCAGCTCAGGGAGGGCGCTGAAATCGTACTGGGCTGTAGTGTCCTCGTGGCCTCATTCAACTGTTTGGTTCTCTGGGTCTTCTCTCTAGGACAATGACACTCTATAAATTTCCCCAGCCGGAAAACTCTGAGAAAGTCTGAGATGGGATGCTGCTAAAAGAAATTAAATAAAAATAGAGCCTTTCAACATGTCATCGTGTCCTCCCGAGCAAAGTCAAATAGTTTTCTTAAATACATCATATGACTTTGCTCATTCTGTACTGAAAAATGAAAATGGTTGAAAATATCATCTCAAAACGTTTCTTCAATTCATAACACACAAATGAAGTGAAAGGACACTCTGAGAGTTTGTACCTCTGCCAAGGCTAATGCCCTATCTTGACATGTCAGAGCAGTGTTTTCCATTAATTATTTCATCCGTGGCGGCGGCCAACTATAATCTAATTTGTCCTGATTCAGTTTCATAATGAAACAAAAATGTTTGTACGCTTCTCATAATAAGAAACGAGATCTCGAAAGTGGTGTTTTGCTCCACTCCTGCATTGTTTATCTGTGTGCAGTACTATTCATTGGCCATAGAGTTGTTACTGTCCACACAGACAGTCAGATCTCATAGTTTCAGCTGCAAGTGGCAGTTCTTTCTGTGATACAAGAACTGGACTTACACTCTTTAGTCTGTGTACCTGTCACTTGGAATCTGTCGCGTGTGAGAGTGACGTTTGTGTGCATGCACTTGCACCCCTGCTACTGCCATTTGAGCAACGCTGCAGAGAAAGTGAAAGAAAATTTTTTTCAGATCCACAACAAAATGTAATGTGTTCTTTTCTGACCCATTCCACTAAATTGCATGCTAATCTGTCCAGTCGTTTTTCGTAATCCTGCCAACTAACAGACAAACAAACAAAACAAAAGCATAATCTTCTTGGCGGAGGTGGTAGTAGGTGAAGTTTATTTGACTTGAAATTAACAAGTTATGTCAACACACCTGAACATTTTTGTTTGAAAAATACAATTCATTTTTGTGTTACCAACTGAAGTAATGTTTTCAAAGTTGATCAACAGTTTTCTTTTTTTCAGTCTAAATGAGCAGGGACCTCTGCACATAGCAGGGTAAAGGTTCATTCAATATTATTTACAAGTAAATTCCATGATTCAACTGGCAGCACCGACCTCACACACATTACTAACGCTGCTTTTAGCGGTTTGACACAAACTTTGCTCTGGTTGAATGATGTTTCCTCTCAGGTTTGTGTGTGCAGTGTGTTGCAGCAGCCTTTAGAAATATGCTTGCTCTTGTTTAGTGCTCATATCAGCAGTGACAGCGATAAATCTGCAGTGAAAACCAGCTGAGGCAGTGATTTATGCTCCAAATTGGCCAGCGATGCACCACGGAGCACATTTTGCACCTTTAGATTGTGTATTCATATCTTCAACTAGACCATAAACTTTCATTCTTTTCTGACTCGAAGCAGAAACACAGATTGCTATTTACCCACAATAGCAACCGGTGTTGATGCTTTCAAATGAGACTTTTCATGCACAATCATTATTCTAAAATAGAGGGGAAAAAAAGAAAAGGGGAACGTGTATGTTCTGTCAGAGATAGAAACACCTCTGATCTGCATATTCCGGCCTCAGATCCCTGTTTCTTTCAACTCTGGAACCTGGAATAGACATCTCGAGGATGTCTGAAGCTGCCTCCCTAGTAGATCCGTTGATAAAAAGGTGCAGGGGATTTCTCCAAGGGGCTGGGCAGGAACCAAACCTTGGCTTCACAATACAAACAGAAAATGAGGGTCAAGCCGGGGCTGCTCCTGCAAGCCTCAGTGAGATTGCAGGCAGACGAAAGCTGATGAAGAAAGAAAAACAGCGTAGCAGTTTTCTGTTTTCTTTTAATTGTTCTGCCTTTCAGATGCTTCCAACTTGACCCAATAACAAACATCCTATTATTGGCTGGATTAGATGGGAAATAACGGAATTGAAAATGACGTCTGAAGGCTCACGTGTGCACTTTCTTCAAGGTTTCCCCCAAGATTGCAAAGATCTCAAATTGATCAGAGGGTTGCAGAATGATTCAGAGCTGGCAATGAATCTCAAGCATGTAATTAACCTCTGCCCCTTTGTTTTCTGTATCTTTCCTCACAATGTACCAGCTGGTCAGGCGAGTGGAGGGGAAGAGGTGCGAGACCCATTCTTATAATTTCCCGTGCTCTGTTTTCCACACCCTACCGCTTGACTGTGCATTTTGATATCCCATATTGAGAAGCATTTTTCATGCTTGTATTTTTATTGATTTGTTTTGAACTTCATCTACTCGCACAGTACGTCTCTCCATCTGACTATCAAGCATGATGGAGTGCTGTCAAGCTCTCCTGTTGATGTGACTGCTCCATAGTGAAATACTTAGAGAAGACCTCATCTCGATACTCCCAGTTTATGAGCCTCCGGTGTAAACCCCACAAGGTGGGGGCCTCGCATGTACCCTGTTGATGAGTGATAAGCCTTTAGTCAGCATGGATACATACATCATACTCCACCCTGACAGTCCTTTGCATTAGCAATGTAAAGCATATTAGTGATGCACTCTGTAGATCACACTAAGGAGCTGTTTTCACTGCAGCAGTTTCCATCTCATACATCAAAACCTGCAAGCTGTGATTTTTATTTTTACTATAGCAGTTATGGCTGCCATTATCGCCAGTGACGGATGCAATGACACGCAGAGGTTGCCAAGTAACGAGACTCTCCTACGTTGTTCCTACAACTATGCTCACCCATAAGCCTTGTGTCTGAAAGCGTATGGCCATAACAATAAAGGGTCGGAGAGTGCTGCAATCCCACAACACATTTTACAGGAATGTGGGCCCAAAAGCACCTCACTAGCATCAAGTATAAATAACCCTGGCAATAAACAAACCATGCATTACTCTAAACAATGTTCTTTACTGCTTTGTGCGAAACCCTCGGGTCACTGCTGGTTCAGTGCTGCTTACAGATTGAAATGTAAATGTAAACTTTACTGTATAGCTACACAATATGCTGCAGCTTGACAATGAGAAGGATAATGATAATGCAGGGGTGATGCAGGGAGAAATAAAACAGGTGGCTGAGTTTGCAGGTGGGAAGCCAGCGAGGGTCCACAACACACTTGTCACAGCTCTGCTCCTGAGCCTCCTGCCTCACGGAGGAAGCATCTGGCTAAAGGTGGAGTCAGTGTTGCAAAGAACTGCACTGCAGAGTGAGGCAGTCATTACTGAGTGGGAGGAACAGGAACAAAAATGACTCTATATTGTGTTTAAACAACACTTCCAACAGTCACTGCTCCTTGTTAGAGAAGATAAGATCATATCAAATGAGACATCAGTAAAAAGTACTATTTAAGTAAGCTTACGTTATAAAGATAGAAATAATAATAATACAATGCAAACAGATTATGAAAGAATTGCTCATATAAGATATTGAAACTGCACAGAGAGAAAATGAATATTGCACGGTTGAACCTGAGTGAGATATATTTGGTGCCTGTGGTCGTCTGGGAGCAGAGGTGGTTGTACAGCCGCAGGAAGGAACGGCCTGTGATGCTTCACAATTAGGGTAACACTTAAATTGACAATGACAATTTTACTTTTAGTACTTGACTGTTCTTTAGCCTAAACGAGCCATTTTCCCTCTTGAGGCTAGTCCTCTGGAGCACACTTACTATGGCTGATTAAAATTTAAACGAACTAATGGTGCTTTTACTGGTGCAAAAATATTTCACCAGTCTCTCTTTTGTGAGTCTGTAAACGGATGTGTGTGGGATAGTGTGTATTTACACTGTACCATTCTATGATACTTTTGTATGTGAAGGTCAGGATTTTTAAACAAAAGTGATCAGAACATTAGAGTTACAAGTATGGAGCCCAAAGGTGTTGAGAAGAAAGTTCTATATTTTTTTATGACGTATATTTAGCTGGCCACTCACTTTTTCAAGAATCACTATGAATTTTTTTTAAAGCTACAGACTGATAGTCCATCCCCATTCATGTTTTCCAGTAGCACCAGCAGTGTTATTTAGCTGTATGTCAAGAGTTTCTATTGAGATCCAGAGTTCGACTTCTTATTTCAAGATAATGACCGTAGATTGTATGAATGTATAAAAAACTAAAGAATATGAAAATATGGGCAAAGCCAGGGTTTGTGTTTTAGGACTGTCGCTAGATGGTCATTGACGTCTAGGGGCTAATTACCATCACATGTACTTGTCTAAAGTTGTCAACTACATCTTATACACAGTGATTAGCCAATGAATTTAAGGGATGGAGCTGTCAATTAAATCTAGCCTATGACCACCCAGCCCTGATAAGAAAGTTAATAAAGCAACGTAAGGGAAAACCTGTGCATGGACCTTGGCTGGATTGAGGCTTTAACAGCCCTGAACTACTTGTTGTAATGAGGACTCCTCATTATATTTCATCATGATGAATTGAACTTAATGAAGAACCACTGTCAAGACGAGGATCTTATTTATCTATTTATATCTGCTACTTTATATATAAACGTCCTGAGCTAAATGAGGACAGAGGTGAACTAGCATGTGCCAGGTTCAAGGGTCAGTTAGGTACATCACGGCCTGTGCATTACCAGAGTGCGTGGAGTTCCCAAGTAATGCAAATATAACATTTGTACAGTCAAATTTACCCAATTAAATCAAATTAATTCAACTTACTAAATCAGTTGAATCTATTCAATAAATTAAGATCATTCAATATTTATATTGTTTTAATGGTTTTTTCTTGTTGTTGAATTGAATGAATGCCCCCAGCTGCCCTTTGTACCCCTGAGCCTCTCTCTGTCCACAGCACTGTTGTCCTCTGCTCCTCTCTGGAGTAACAAGGTGCGGATGTCAGTAGGTTCTTAGTGCAATGTCACACCTCAGTGACCTTTTGAAATATCTTACATTAGACTCATGTTGTTCACTTCGGGGTCCGTGAGCAGGAGGATGATTACAGTGACCAAAACAATTTCGCTTCATGTGAGCATTAAAGTCTTGAAAAACAATACAAGTTTGTTAATTACTTGGCAATATGTGAACACACAACATTTTGCATGGGTTTTAGTTAAGCTCCTTATGGACACTATTGCCTCAGTTGTTCCCACATATCTGACGTAGCTACCATTCGGCCAACACTAACAAACCTTCTTCAGCAGGACTGTGATGGCTGAACTACAGCGACAGTCTATGTAAAATGTACAACAAATTATTCTTAATCACATTCTTGATGCTCCTTGGGATATGACGTGAATGGCTGGCATGCCTCGCTGTCCTCCCCGCCTTTTGCCACGCTGGCAGTGACTCGTTAGGGAATCTAGATAACGGCCGAATGCTGTCTGATGTACGGAACACTTGCACATACTTGATGAAAAGTGGGTCACCCAGCCCACTGAGATTCAGCTTGTACCATTCACTGATGTGGAAATAAGTCTCCTGAATTAAGCCCAGCTAGTGAGGCTGCACTTCCAAACACTGCCACAGCCAGCACTCAGCTTTGTTCCACACAGACCTCAATAGAGAATGAGTCATTTTTTACCACATCATTGTTTATAATGCAGGACTACAGTTATTATTTGTTACTTTTCACACAGGCTAAACTTACATGTTGTGTTGAGACAGAAATGCATCCTGCATACATGGCTGAGTAAAAAATGGCCTTTTACAAATTCTCCTCATCATATATGTGATATGGCCGACGTGCTCTGCAGACGTTTCACTGGTAAGTGCTGACAGGTTGGTGAAAGAATCTTGTTTCTCAATCATATACTCAATTATATTTAAACTCTTTTTTCATGAGCAGAAAAACAGCAAAAATATTTTACAAATCTGATATAGATCAACTAGGAATGAGGTAAATGTGCACCGTACTGAGTCAGGAATTCTGCATCGATGGCAGACATATAATTGCCCCCTCTCTGTTAATTGTGGCCCCTGTATGGCCCCAGATTTAGTGAGATCTGCCACTGAGTTGTGGAAATGATATATTTTTACAATCATTGTGATTTCCTGTGAATTAAACCTACATGTGTTGCTAAAGCTTGTCACGTTTACATAACATCACGCGATAATGTCTGATAATAAGCTATAAAACTACAGTCAAGCTAACGCTGACAGCTTTTTCATGTTGTGTTATTTTAAAAGAAGTTAACACCCACATTAGATTATGGTGTGAAATAACCAATCAGTTCTTTCTAGCATGTGTAAGAAGCTGATAGATATATCAAACAGGCTGCATTACCCTAAAGGCAGAGCTGGGGAATCTTTCAGGATTTTTCAGGAAACATTCCAGTATTTTTTTAAAGATTACTTTTCCGTAACTTTCAGCAAATTTAAGGAAATATTCCAGGAATTCCCTTGGATTTTCTGGTGTTGTTTTATCTGGATTCTTTTGGGTGAAATTTTGCGGGTACATTTATTGTTTTCTGTGTAGGTGTTAAGTAATTTGTTGGACCTTTTTTATTCTGCAGTGTTTGTTGGTATTTATCTGGTAAATTTGGGTTATTTTGCTGTTTTTTTATTTTGTCATAGGAATGGAGGGAGAGAGGATGAGGGGATGCTACCTTACAAAATCTGTATCTTAAATCAATAGTAATTGTAATAAACACTCTACTTTTCTGTAGTTTCTGTGTTTTCTTTCAGAATTGTAGCTGAAATATCTGATGTCTTACTGTCAAGAATTGTCAGGACTTTGGACTCTTAGATAAAGAGTTTTTGGTTTATGGACTTTTACTTTTTACTATTAGTTTTTACTCCTCGTGTGTCTCTTGCTTAACTTCCTGTCTTTGTCCTGTTCCCCGACCCTGTGATTGTCTGCACCCGTTCCTCATGTGTTTCACCTGTGTTCGATCAACCCTTGTGTCTACGTCTCTGTGCCTCCCTTTGTCTTTGTCAGTTTGTCATCTTTGTTCGCCGTTCACACCTTGTTGGTTTGTCACGGTTTTCACTGTCTTATTTCTTGTGTCTTCTTCATGTTCCTCTCGTCTATGTTTCATCAGTTTAGCCTCTTTTTTGTTTCCAGTGTTTCTCAGTTTTTTGGACCCTGTGTTTTTTAAGTACCTTAGCATTAATTAAAGGATACTTTTTGTTGTTTTACTTTGCTTCTGCATTTTGGGTCCACCCGCTCACCACAACTCGGACACTAATAGTGTCTTACAATACCGGCGTGCAAGATGATAAATAGAGTTCTGAGTTCCCAATGTCCCTCCACCTGATGCTGTCAGTTATTGTTTATTTGTTGTTTTCTGTTCCTGTGATAAACTTAGCAATAGTGAATTTCTATAAAGTCTCTGTGTGAATAAATTTTGTACAAATTTGCTGAGTATTAAATATTTGCTTGAGTGTAGACTCTACACTTTATGTTAATACCTCTACAGTGCAGAGGTATTAACATAAACTGGTGAGTAAGTCAGAGATGTGCTACTGTATTTAACTTTCTTTTTAAGATTTTGAAAGGTTCCCTTTTTCTAACTTGATAGAGTGGCATCATCTGTGGCCTGTTTTGAAAGTGTTCATTCTGAAACATTAGTCATTCGATTAAAAAAACTTATATTGTAGTTTTTTATGGCTTGAGCCATTGAAGCCAGTGACTTGTTTAATATTCTGAAAGGTGAAATGAAAGCAGTGGTCTGTGCTCCTGCAGAAGTTGTATAAATGTAATGAAAGGTAAAACCCTTGTAGGACGAGTGATGGCCAGGAGCCACCACTTTACTCTGAGTGCGCCCTCACTGGCAGGCCCCATGCAGGCTTTAATCCACGTGCACAGCCCAAAGCTGGAGGCTTTCATGGCCATGGTTGGCTCACAGCTATAGTTGGATCAACTCACTGTTGGCCCATTGTTAAGCCATGTTGTCAGTCCATTACCACATTAAAGGCATCCCCCCCCATAACTAAGAACATAACGTTTATTTAGTTCAACATTGCCGTATATTCAAATATACGGCAATGTTGAAAAAAAGGTTTTAAAAAATTCAGAGATTTCAAGAATAAAGTTGTCAATTTGTGTCATTTCACAGGGTTAAAATCAGAAGGTCAGTCTGTCGCCTATATTGAAATCAGGAATATGGAGCATGTTAAATTTTACTTTAGGGTTGGCCTCACAAATAACTCAATATATTGTCTCATCAACTCCACTTTATGATAGGTACAACTGTTTTCTTTAAAATTATGACTTAATTCTCATTATATAATGTCTCAAAGGGCTTCAAATCTATTATTCAAAATGCCATTATGTAGTTCAGTCAGACAACTCTCATTCAAACTTTTATTGCAGCAGTAGAACAGGTTTAGTGTTTGGCATCTAGGCTCCAACTTAATCACTCCCCCATGTGATTACACAGGAATGATGGGAGTGATGAGCAAATACTTGTAACCCCCCCGTTGGAGCCTACAGGTGGATGCTGGGCTGCTGGAGGGGCTGAAGCAACTGGTAGCAATACTGCAGCAGCAGTGCGAGCAAAGGGGATGATGGGAAATGTCTCTCTGCTTAAATAGACCACCTGATAAGGTGGGTGTGTATTATAGATGGTTGTGGAGAGTGAGGTATGTCACATGATGCATGTAACATGATTGGAGCAGCGCAGCTCGAGTTGGCTGCCTGAACTAGCTCGCAGGCGTCGCTCCATTAGATACAATGACAAAAAAAATTAAAAAACTTGAAACCTCATCTTAAAAATCTTGATAAAGGAAAATGAAGGAATGATTGTTTCTTCACTTAAAATTTGTAAAGTAAAACAAAGAGCCTCTGGTTGGACAGTGAGTTTTAAAGCTGCTCTGCCTCTGGGTTCCAATTGAAGCCAAAAAAAGTGAAAGGAGAGCGGCACACAGGACCCTTTTCTATTATTTTTCCTGTATTTTTCTGCTATCTATTGGATATTTTTTCAATATATTTTCAGGTATTTCAACGGTAACCTTTTAGTAATTTCCTGGTATTTTTCAGGCAATTCCTCAGTGATTTTCCAGGATTTTTCCAGAAAAGTATTTTTAGGATAATTTAACAGCTAGATCTAATTTTGTGGGATTTTTCAGGTTTTTCTGTAATATTCTGGTAAGTTTGCAATATATTTATTATAATAAATTATAACATATTTTTTCTGAAGACATTTGGGTACATTTTTGATAATTTTCCCATAGTTTTTGTTGGAAAGTTTTCAAATAATTTTCCAGAAAGTATTTGTTAATTTTCCAAAAATGTTCAAGGTTTTTTGCCGAAAGTAGGATTGTAATTTTTGGGGTGTTTATTTATTCATTTTTTTTCAGTATTTTTTAACATATTTCTCTGGTAGATTTCTAAGTATGTTCTTGGCTTTTGTACCCAGAAAAAAATCCCATTTACACTTGAATAGTTTAAACAACAAAATGAAATTCTTGGCTCCTTCATTCAACCCTCCCTCTTGCCGATAGAGAAGGGAGTGAGAGATGCATTATTTCTTCACTTGTAATAAGAGTAAAACACCGTGCCTCTGCTCTGGTTGTAGAGGTTCACAGTGAGTTTTAAAGCTGCTCTGCCTCTCGGGTCCTATTGTGGCCAGCGAACGGTGAATGGAGAGCGGCACACGGGACCCAGGGGAGAGAAGAAGCTGGGGCAAACACTCCACAGCCATTACAGCTCCCTGGTTTCTCTGGCAGCCGTTCCCCGTGTGAGCTCACCGTTTACCGCCTCTTCATCTGGTATATTAAAGCTTATTGTTAAGCACACAGGATTTAATATAATTCCAGAGATACACAGTCCAAATAAAGCTGATGACTTCCTCCACATTCATCCTTTTTCTCAAATCCCCCTCTCCCTGACTTCATTCATTTATCTCCCACCTTATCCTGCCCACTCTCCCTCTCCTCAGGCCCCCTCTGTTTAGTTTGGGGAATATTTGATTGGCAGGTTATAACCCAGAGTACTGCCGACATTGAGAAAATGTCTTATCTGCAAGTAGGTTTATTCCTTACAGTCATTTCAGAATTTTGAATGTGGGCAAAGACAGTGGATTACATGCAGATAAAGGATAAAATTGCTTGAATATCAAGTTTACAGAGAGCAGAATATTGTACATTTTACAAATCCATTGTTTCATCAGGTTTTTCAGGAAAGACGAATGAGATGAAATGACATTCAGTAATGGACATGCACCAGACCTGTACGCATGATGTCATCACCACATACTGTGTAAGACACCAGCAGCTTTTTATGTCGCCTCAGTGCTCCTGTCTTATCTGTGTGCCCTTATCTCACCCCCTTATCTCCATCACCTCTTTTTCAGATAAGAATTTTAGTTTGTAAATTCTCAGAAAATGTATAGTTGGAAAAAACGGAACTGTGGTCAATATAATGCTTTTAATGCAAGGGACACATATCCAATAAACTGTGGCATTTAATGCACATAGCATTTGTCTCCAAAGAAGCCAGGATCAATTTTATGATTCCACGCTGGGCGGACATTTGCAGAAATGTTAGGATATTGTTTTAAACGTGTGCAAACTGGATGATGAAAGAAACAGAAGACAGCGCCGGGATATAGCTGTGATGACCTCTGACATTAAGAACAACTTCATCCTCCTCTTCCTACAAACACAAAGATCGATTTGCAAATACTTGGCAGTCCAGGGGCTCCACTACTGTACACTGTGAACTGTCAAAGGGCACATGCAGGGAATCGAGCAGGGCTGAAGGCGGAGACTGTAGTGTGGTAGTAGTAGTAGTAGTAGTAGTAGTAGTAGTAGTAGTAGTGGTAGTAGCAGGTGCAGGAAGAGGCTGAATGAATGGGCTGATTCAAGAGCTCTGCACAGTTATTTCCCCACAGGCAGGGAGATCTACCTCATTAGCACAACCCTCACCTGGCTCTGTGCTCCACCTGCCTCTCCAATGAAATATGAGGCACGCCAAACCAGACATCCTCCTGCTGGAGGAAGGAAACACCGTATACACACACGAACAGAACACGTTATGCATTCAGACAGGCTCAAGTGTGCAAATTTGTTTCTATGCTTGTGCATGGTTTTCCTTTTCTTTTTTTTTCTCCTCAGACCTCTGCAGAGGAGCCTCGCCCTCTGATTAACAGTGATGAGTGGCTGGAGATAGGGAGGCCGACCCCTCCGTCGCTCAGCAAGAGCTTTTATCTGACTCTTCAGGGGATTCTGTCATGTGATGTCGCCTCAGTGCTCCTGTCTTAACTCTGTGCCCTCATCTCCCCGTCTTATCTCCATCACCTCCTTTTTTCAATATGTCTGTCTCACTCCCCACACACACACACACACACACAGACACACAAACACAAACGTACACACACAGAATTCCCCATTCATCCAAGATACTGAAACGCAGACGGGCAGATGTATGCAAACCAACACTTTTTTTGCATTGAAAATGTGCATCACATGTGTTAACTAAATATGTAAAGACTGCGAGTACACAGCCGTCTATACATTAGCACACATTTCTACATTTGAGCAGATATGAGGTCGAAGCACTCGAGGTCCAACACTCAGCAGCAGTCTTTTCTGATGGGAGTGGCATCAGGTTTCTGTGCTCCACTTCTCGAAACACTGGGAATGACCACACTGCCCTCGAGTGGTCAGTACAAGAACGGTGTCTTTAAGTATGAGGGATGATTGTCCTCAGGCTGTGCTGGAATGGACAGGGTGGGGCATGAAGCAGCTGAGGACAAGGCTCCTGACTGAGGTCCGTGTCCACAGGGAAGCTGGGAGGCCTGTTTATTAGCAGGATTTATTTAACTGTAACTTGGGCCCTGGACACATCTTATTATGTGTGTGTATAACTATGACTTTTGGATGATAAAGTGACTCCATTCATTGCATTTTACATCATTTTAAGAAATTAATAAGATTGTGTTAATAGCTGTAATATGTAAATGTCCAAACTGTCCCTTGTAAAAAATTTTGCAAATCCAGTATAAAGCCAAATAAATGTGCTTGACTCAGAAACAAAATTGTTGCCAAGAGTTAGTGTGAAGATTGATATCACTGGGCGTCCACTTACCAGAGAGGTTGGCAATAACTTTAAGATGCAGTCTGAATGTGTGGGTGAATAGGTGAATGGCAGAGCGGCACTCTGAAGCGCTATATACATTCTGACCATTAACATTCTCCTCATTATGAAGCTAGAGCAGCTAGTAATCTTAGCTTAGTTAGTTAGCCTGGCGTTAAGACTGGGGGAGCAAGGAGGGGAGCAGCCATTCAGGCATAAACAACGAAATATCAAAGCTAAACAAAAGATAATAGAGTAAAATTCTTTAATCGAATAAATGTTTTATTATATAAAATTGTGCATTGCATGCTTGAGAGTGGAAGCACGATGAGTATGGGTTTGATGGAGAAAGAATCACACTCTTGCTTTTCTTCGATGTTTATTTACAGAAGAGTAGTTTCCACAGACATCTTGAGAGTCGCTGTGAGAGTTTTGACATTTTCAACACAGTGGAAATATTTCTACAAATCACGAGTTCTACCTGTACCGTGACTAAGCAATGTTATATCGTGAATCATGGCCACAGCCGCAATGACTAACACTGAGTACTCCATCTGTCGGTTTACAGACTAAGAAAATTGCACTTCTATGAATGTAAAGATGACAGCCCACAGTTGCTCATGGCCCAAGAAGAAGTGCTAATCTATTACTTGCTCCTACAGTAGTGTCTGACATGAATGAGGTGTTGTTTGGCACACAACATTGATTACAAAGGTATCTGAGTAGCTGCAGAGCGCCTGCTGGTGGCACACGACTGCAGAGTCCTATGAGTCTGTGTGTACACATTCTGAGAAGCACAGCTGGGCTGGTAACACACAAAACCAGAGGGAAAGAGACGTACAAAAAAAGCACAACAGTGTGACATCACCGGACAAAGCAGCTCACCACAAAGCACCAGAATGTACAGAGAAGAGCAAGAGAGACAGAAAATACACTGAGCGATTTGTACAAAACAAAAATATCATCTGTGCATAAGAGTTTCCTTGATTTGCTTTTCCAAAAAGGACAAAATGAGGCTTTGTTTGACGACAAATGACATGTATCTGAGTCAGATATGCTGGCATGATGCTCTACAAAGATGGGGCACCTGAGTTGAGAAGAGACAATTATTTCTAAATGGCTGCACTGAGAGGTATGATCTGCTTGGCGAGGACGTCCCTTTAGCCCTTCTCCCTGCTTCGTACTTCAGTCCCTTGGGTTGTGTTAAAGTTGTAAAATGGACTTTAAGCCTGTTACTCAGGTGAATCCTTGTTTCTTTCCTTCCGATTTTTATTTAAAACACGAGTTCCAATTTATTCGAACCAGAATTACAATGTAAAGGTCAGTTTTGATTACTTCCACTGACCCCTCCTCCTACCCTCATTTGTTTTACAACTTCACCACTGGATCCAGGCCACTGTAATGAGTAGAGACTCACACTGAGGTAAAACAAGACGCTCTATCCTGTTTTCTATGAAAACACTTGGCAAAAAAAAACTGAAATATGTACCTACTCATTATAAAATGTGCAGAATCAGGAAACCAAACAGAATCAAATCAATTTACCGACATGAGGTATAATGTTTTAATCAAACCCTTACAAAAGAGGATGAAATAAACATAACGATTGAAGTAATTATCATCTCTGGGAAATAAAAGCATGAGAAAAATAAAAAGACAGACAAAAGGAAAAAGGTATTAAAGAGACAGTGGTTTCAAGAGTTAAAACAGCTCCTATAAGGAGAGCATACATCCTCTGTGCTGGAGGCAGGCTTTATGAGAACTCTCCTCTCAGCTTCGCCCACCATAATAACCCACTACTGCATCAGGACTGATAACACAGGCAAAACGACACGATTTAAATGAATCTGTGGGAAAACTGCAAGAAATCCGTAATTTCAAATTTAAAGAAATTTTAACAGAATATGTAATATTAGATAATGGCAGCTATAAACCTGCATCACAGATGTGATAGTGTTTTTGTTACAACCAAAAACTGCAACTCGCTGGCACTAATCAACCAATTTCCAAATGTGTTGAACGTCCATTAGAGCAAATGGGTGCACTGGCGTAGAGAATTTACTCATTCAGCTTTTACTGCAGACAGAGGAGAGAATCATCAGCAGAATATGGGCTGTCTAAATCTTCTGAAGTGCCAAATGGCTGTGGTCTGTATGCACCGAATCTTCCATGGTGGAAAAATAAAAAACAGCTGCTATGTGCAAAGCAATGTTTGCTTTTGGTTGTTTAAAAAAATAAAATACATTAAAAATAAAATCTACAAACTTAATGTATTATTTATTATTAGCAATAATTTGTAATAATAATTTTACAATCTTGGATGTGAGACTTCACAAAAGACAATACTATGTGAAAAGCCTCTAAAGCGTTGCCTCAACTGCCCTCTTCAGTGATTGTTATACAGTGTTTTCCACTTGACAGCAAACACTGACGTTTTGGCTCCACTATCTGCTGATCTTGATGTGAATGGAGGAGCTGAACCGTGTTCCTGCCGCTCAGGAACACGGTCTGGGGCGTTTCGGCACTTCTCTTAAGGTAGCATGGCTAATCAAGGCTGACCCACCTGGACTGAGAGAGAGGTATGTTTAAGATATCAAACTGGAATGTTTTTGAGAATATTATGCTTCCTTCTGGACTCAGGACGTACAAGCGTCTGATGATGATGATGATGATGAGAGATAGATATTGATATAGAACAGCATCAATAAAGAGCCTGGGTCATTAAACAGACATAGTTTCGGTGGTTTGCTCAGAGCAAGTGACAATCAAACCACACCACACTGCTCTGCATCCATTTAAACAGTCACCAGAATCAATGATGCCTCAACAGGTGCTTCACTTTCACAGTGATGGAAACCTGAAGTGACATCACTGATTGGTCCGGGGCCACAAATAAAACATGATGCCACTTCAGATTGGTGACTCGAGTGGTGCAGCAGCAGTTTGCTTCCTCGTGTGAGCCTGCTCTTTACATACCTTTTTAAGTGTGGCTTACCAAATAGAGCAGTGTGCTGACTGCTGTACATATCAAATATCGAATCACAAAACAATGTGATGAACATTTCTGTGACCCAGGACAGCCTCCTGTCCCTGTATGGCTGCTACTGCAGTGAAATAACGTAATAACCTTTCCTGTTAAACACTATACATGCAGGGCCAAGAAAACATTTCTTTGAGGTACCATACATGCATTTTTGTTTGGTAGACCAAGAACAATAAAGGCTGCAAAGCAAACACAATCACAAAGATCTTGAGATGTCATACATGTGACAAGGAACTGTTTACATTCCTGTTTGCTGATGTGTTGAGTTAAGCTGGTGAGACTTTTGACAGTTGCATGGACATGGGTAGAAAGTACAGGCAGGATGGAAGGGGTTCGTCCTGCCCTTTGCACTGATGGATGACTAGAAGAGAACCACCTGAGACATGAGACATCATATACGACAGGGCTTGACTCCATGCTCGAATTAGTTGTGTGTGTATACACTCATAAGAGTAACACTTGTCTTTGCTTTCCATCATAAGTGAAACTAGTTAATAGTATTAGCATCCTTAAAATAGTCTTTGATGTGAACCAGCTTGTAACTAACTGCCAGTTTTAGTGTTGAAGCTGCCGTAACTTGAACACATGTGCCACCTGCAGGTCAAGAGAGTTATGTTTGCTTGTTGACATGAGATAGGTCCGTGACATACGCTGCCTTCAAATGGAACTTGTGAGCTTGTGGTTACAAAGTGGGAAATGTGCTTGACGTTGAAGTGTTAAGTCATGAGAACAGGGATCCGAGGTAACGGATTCCTGGATGCTAATGTTAACAGCACTGTTGGTGTTTAGAAGCCAGAGGCTAATGATAGCTATCCATTATTCATTAAACTTAATGCAGTAAATGCACAGACGGACAGGATGAGGTATTTGGGAATAACAACATTTTCCTCAGATGTATAATCAAATCTTAAAGGAAAACTCTATATACGACAAAAATTTGAATATATTCAATTATTCCAATGACCTTCCGTGGTCCAAAGTCGTGAACGCCACACGAGGGGGGCGTTGATATGGACACGTCTGGTGAAATCAGTAGACACAACCCCATTTGAAGGCAGCAACAGTGAATGCCTGCAAGGCTACTTGTTGAACCGATTTAGGAAGATGATGACATGGTGCGTCTCACGCTGTGTTTGTTTTCCTTGTCCAAGCATGGACAGTCAGAACTGTTGGATCAAATATTATAGCTTGCAATAGTTTTGCCTTTAATCTCACTTTGATGTTTGTGAAGTTGTCGGACTCACACATTCAGCAGGAAAAAACCCTGGAAATAAGAGAGAAGAGCTGGTCCACAAAGACCCTGGGGACACTGTATATATGTAGAAATATTCTGTCTGTGATTTGCTTTCCTTTTTGCATCTCCCATACTGATGGTTGTATAGATCCCTCCTAAAGCCGGGTCTACAGCTGATTCTTAGCATCTTTCTGTCCATGTTATGGAGATTTAAAACAGCCATTTCATTTTGGTATTGCAATATTTCCTGTCACCTTAAGAAAAGCATTGTGTGGGTATAGAGAGCACATTTTAAGCTACCAGGGGTGAAAAATACTCGAACAGTGTTTTTGTGTTATTTCATGGGTGTTTCTTACTGTAGTGAGAGCTCCCTTTGGGGAATCAGACCATAACGCTGTTTTTCTCATTCCCAAGTAGTGTCAGAGCCTGTAAGCCATGAAACCCTGCAGGATAGGACGGCCCCTCCCTGAGTGATGGATATTCTGAGACATGTTTCAACTGACTGGACATTGAAGGAGTCAAATAATGATCTGGCAAGAGTCCATGGACTCTGGACTTTTTAAGACATCTATAAAAAATGTGGCATATCCAGAAATGGCAGGCTGCAGTTTTATAGAGCAGCAATGGAGGGAATCCTAACTTAAGCAATAACTGAGTGGTTTGGCAACATGGCAGCCGAGGACAGCAAACAGCTGGCCAAAGTTGTGCGTACTGCATCCAGAGCTAGTGGACATGATCTCCAACCCCTAGCAGAAATCAATAGGTTATAAAGCACCCATCACACCCGACTAACAACCTTTTCAATTTCCTCCCTTCTCACAGAAGACTAAAAACCATTAAATTCCAGAGTAGCACAAATCCCTGAGGGCCTCCTTAACACTCTAAACTCTGCAGGCCACTCGGCAGGTTTAAATTGTGCAATAAGGCAGATGCTTTAAATGCACTTGACACACTTAATCTAGTGGGGTGTTAGATGCCCCTACAGGTGACAGGCCCAGGTTTCAACTGTAGGATTTTTACCTCTGCCACTGAAGTTATGTTTTTTTATCAGCGTTGTTTAATTGTTAGTTAGCAGGATTACACAAAAATGACTAAAACAATTTCCAGGATTTTTCTTTTTGATAAATAGGTGAATCCAGACTTCTTTTTTTTTTACTTTCATCAACATGGCGATATTGGGCGTTTAGCTTGGCGGAGGTATGCACTCTCCAAGGTGCCCTTCTCGTATTGAATTTAGTTTAATATATCTTTTACATAAGTGAGTGGTTGTATTTGTTTCTCTTTCTGTCCTTGTTTAAGCTTACTGTTTATTGGTGCGAGCTGATTGGCCATTCAAGCCAAAGTCAGTTCCCTCAGCTTCTCTCTCTATCTTTTTGTTTAATATTGCACAATACATTGTTCCTTGCGTTGCTAAGGAGACAATAAGGTCACTCAGTTTATTCAAAAGACGTATTTAGACCATAAACTTCAGTTTTATAGCTGTCATCAAACCACTGCTCTGTTTTTTACTCTTGACAGAGGAGGTCAAATAAAAGTTAATGGGGCAAAACAGCTAATAAGTGATAATAGCTTCCTCTCCGTCCTGACAGGCCCACACTGCCGAGAAAGCTTGCCATCAGTCATCTGTGTAAAAGTTCACCCGAGATGAACTCTGTCAAGAACATTTGGGGATGGAATTTACTGCTTTTGCCACCAAAAGGTTTAAATGCTGCTGTGAGCAGAAATTGTATTCTTTGTTGTTGCTCTTTTCTCTGTGGTTTTGCATTTTATGTATATTCCATAAAACATCCATTAATCCATTAGGGCGCACAAGTGGCACATGTGTCGAATGGCAGGAGCTTTTTATTTCCTTGTCTGTTGTTGGCGTCAGTGTTACAGCAAATGCAACTGGATGAAATCGGCTCCAACTAGTTTCACAGGACGTTGCATGTTCTCTGAATGGGTTCGACCGTAACATAATACTGAGTGAGACACTCTTTCAATCTGACAAGAGGCTGCGATGCACAAAGCGACATGATATCCTGTTGAACGTAACACGAGAACATTACAGTCAGTGTATAGACGAGTTTTTCTGCGAGGAGGAAAGGCTGTCAAATCAGACAAATTAGGAAAAAAAGATCTTAAAAAGGTGCTAATTACATTAACACTAATAAAACCACACTGGAAAGCATCCTGAAAAGAAATGAGGTAGTGCTGTTGATAAGGAGTAGGGATGCACCAGTTCCCCCTTTTAAACCCAAAAGCATACATCTTCAATTGTATATATTGATCCAATACGTAAGGAGTACTAAAGTATGGGGTCAAAGTAAAACAAAACAAAATGGCAAATTGACTTATTTTTCCTGATCAAACTCTTTTTTATATGTGGGCAGACTAAAGCATTGTGGAAATTTTCCATACACCTGAATCAGGTCAGTAAAATCAAGATTCCCTTCGAAACCCTTAAAAAAAACATTGGATTTCCTTTGAAAAATACATTAAATTCTTATACTGAGCTGACAAAGACAACTGGCTCTAATTAACGGCACAGTATCTCAACAACAGTGTGGACAGTGGCGCATCCCTAACTGGGATCCAAACCAGTAGAGTGGTCTGTAGATTGGTTGTTGTTACATCTTGTCTAGTTCTCCCACCACCATACTTAAACCAACATGGTGACTAACGTGTCAACATGAACATGTAAATATTACTGATTCCAGAATGAGATATCCACCATCTTTAAGACAAAAACATCACTTCACTTTTCAACTGAGGGTCCCTGGTTTACAAATTCACAACACCTGGATACATAGAATTTTGGCCAGGAAAATTTAATGTGTACCAAATCTGTATACTCAATATCTTTTTATATTTTGTTGTTTGTTTTCTTCCTTAGTGTTGACATGTTTTTTTAACTTGTTCTGAATACAATAATCCATATAAATATACAGAGACTATAAACGCACCAACAATATGTAGGCACCTGAGACCCCCACACTCCAGTCAGGAAATGTGTCTGTAAATGTATGTGACCAACTGAGCTTCTGCGAAATACCGCACAACCAGCCATGCTTTTTTAGCTTTGTGTGTGTTTCCGTGTATGTGTGTGTGTGGACCCTGAGACAGCAGGAGGCTGGAGACAGACACAGGTGTTCTGCACTCTGTGTGTGCGGATATATACTCTTCAAGGCGTATTCCTCAGTGCCACAGTAGAGCAGCATCCACGTGACGAGGCCCAGGGAGACCCACCCGGGCCTCCACTTGTGATCCTCCCATCCACGATTACAGCCTGTTCAAGTGCCCGCTCGCTCGCTCAGGGAACGTTCCAGGCCTTTTCTCATTCCTGAGTGGAACAGAGCCATGTGTGACACAGTGGGAATAGCCTCTTTCATTCCACTCCCATCTGGTTGGTTAAATATTTCTTTTTTCTCTCCTATGGACAGAAAAGAAACCCAGAGGACCGCACGGTTGCAATGCTAGAGAAAGCATATATACAGTACTCTACCACAAAAAATATACTGTATATGTATACTGAATACACACGTATGAAACAATGGATTCAACGTACTTATAAAAACTTTGCAGGGAAGAGAAAGAAATCCAATAATGAGGTGCATAAAAATAATCCTTCAACAATCTTGCTGGGTACATTTGTACTTTTGAAAGGAAATCAGTCTGATGTCTCTGTGTTTGAGGAGGGGCCGCTGCCCCCGATGCAAGCGCTACGGGCACAGATAACTGTGTGCTGCTGAGGTAGAGTGTACGAGGCCGGAGCTGACAAAGGGGGAAGGGGACAGCCCGACAGAGATGACCTTCCCCGGTGCAGGAGGGCGGTGTCTGGAGTCGCCGTTTCCCAAATGCTCTGACCTCAGCACAGACCTCACAGTCTTCGGGGAGTGGAAGCCATTGGTGAGCCCCGTGTCCTGCTGGGGCTGCACGTTCACAATCGGCTGGTCTCCTGTGCCTTCCAGCTCCCCGTTGTGATTACCCACCAACTTGATTGAGGGAAAACTCGAGGGTCTTTGGGCCAGCGATAGTTTTTCTAGACGTTCCTCCTCCCCTGGCAGACTTGGCTCGCTCAAAGGGGAATATCTGTCCTCTGATAATGAGGGTCCCCTGGTGGTGTTAGAGTCCCCCTCCCTCTCGCTGCCCTCCTCCTCTCTCTCCCTCCCGAGATCTGACAGCTCTGAGTGAACAATCACTTCTGCCTCGACCTGGTTACTGCACAGAGACGTACACAGATGACCGTCTGAGCCCTGCAACAAAACAATGTCTCAGTTACTTCAGGCATTTCAGGAATGAACAGTCATCACACAGACTATTCACCAAACCCCCTATCCTGAACAGCAAACATCCAATCATAGAAACTGTAAGTGGCCTGTCAACCTTTGGGTTTTCCCACAAGCTGCAGAGGTGTGCGTGGGGCTGTAGTATGAGTGATATAAAAAAAATTACTTATCTAAACATGCTTAAATAGTGCTTTACAAAATACATGGCAATAGAAACAAATGAATAATTTAAATTAATTTAAATTAAATTTTAAGCACCAAATCACAGCATATTAATGTCGAGACCTTAAAAATAAATTTTTGATCATGATGTAAACACCTCTGTCCCTGTTTTCCCACAAATCAGTAACTTTCACAACGTTACCTGCAAAATGTGTGCCCTCGTATGCCAAACAGAAACAAAGCTTTTCTCTTGTAATATAAAATGTGAAAAGATAATGCGATCATGAACATAAGTATCAGCACTCAAACAGTGTTACGTTGTTCGGATCTTACATATTTCCTATTATACATATCGTGCAAGGACTAACAACGTCTACCCTGCAAAACAAGAGTAATGCTCTTTCTTAATTTACGTGTTTTCTACTTAAAAAGTCCTGCTTGTAAAATAACGTACGAGAATGTCAATGCTAAACATGCCATCATTATCATAGTCAAAGATGAGCTGTGCATAACAAAGAGCTTGACTGGCATAGCGATAGTAACTATAGTGAATTTCTGTGGGGTGGGAGATTGACTAGCAAGGATCAATTCACAAAAAGCTGCTTATTCAGACAGACTGGTACCTAAAATCATTTCAGTACAAAGTCATGGTTTAGTTCATTCTTTTACCGTGCCGTTCTCAGTGATCAGCATGTTGACAGCTCCATTAATGAGTGCTGGACAGTCCTCTGCTATGGTGTCTCTGTATCTAGTGATTCTGTTGGCCCAGTTATGACTCACAGAGCCGTTCCAAGCCGCCTGCAAAAGGAACAACACAGCAGATGTATCAGAATTATGACTATTATCCCTCTATCAACACTTGAAATAATAAAAGAGTATCCGAGGCCCATCTGGAAAAAGAGTTTCCCCCCCTTGCAGGTTTTGACCTTGGGCTCAGGTGCAGGGGCATCCTCCCCTTCCACTGGATTAGCACTTGCCATCAGGCTCTGCTCCTCTGGGGCCTCTGCGAGCGGCTGACCAGACTCTTGGCTGCCTGGGGGCATCAGTGTCTCCAGCTCGTGGCTATCGCTGCACTCTGGCAAGTTGGAGGGGATGGGGAAACCTCCTCTCCTGTACTGAGGGGACACAGCTGTGGAGTCCAGCCCCCCAGATATCTCCCTATGTAGAGCAGAGATCGAAGCATGAATTTCATTTGCTTCATACAGTTGCTTCCTGTATGATATGCGCGACTTGTGTAAGTGAAAACAAGTGGGATGGATCTGGAAGGTAGATGAGCGTGTAGGTACTAAACAGGCCCCGACACGGTGGTGTTAACATACCTGGATTTGCCATTACGAAAGCTGAAGCACATGCAGAGGAGGATGCATATCAGTCCCAGACACACGCCTACGATGATGCCTGTCACCGCGTGGATGTCCAGCTCTGTTACAATATGAAAGAACAGAGTTTACACAAAGCAGAAACATGGCCAATCTCAGAAATACGTTGATATTCATATTTGATCGAGTGCCAATAACTTGAAACTTAGAAAATATGAATTATTATGACACGTGGGTTGAAATGTTACTTGGCTCAGGCATGATGTAAAAAGACTGTGGGAATGTATTGATTTCTTCATTTAAGACAAAGTTACTTGAGCAAAGTGATATTAGGAAACATTCGACTAGGGAGAGCAGAGCTTCATTGGTATTCATTTATGCTGGTATCTTTGGCTGCCTGGACATGGAGAGGAAACAGATGGCTGCAGCTCTCACCACCCACCAGCCACCTCAGTCCCACTCACACTGCATACTGTCAAAACTGTTAATGCCCATGTGCACAAAATAAAACTGTGACTGACTTTTTTTTAAGGGTTTGAGTCAAAATAAAATAGCATTTTTAAATGTTTTTTACATCAAGTATGTTTTACGTTCATATATTTCGGGGAAAAAAAGTCTGGACATCAATTATCCATTCAGTGTGTCAGACTTTTGGTTCCCTCTGTGTATAATTGTGTGTGTGTGTGTGTGTGTGTGTGTGTGTGTGTGTGTGCGTGTGCGTGTGCGTGTGTGTGTGTGTGCGTGAATATTATGTATGGATATGTAGGTTGACGGGTAATCGTCTCACAGGGGAATAAATAGCTCTGAATTTATGACCCCCTTTGTTTAAAGAAAAAAAGGTCTCTTAATTATTACAGGTAAAAGCTATACTGCTGACTGATGGAATTATAATGTGAATAACGAGGTAGCATGTTTAAACACAAAATGACATGGGAGTCAAGAAAGTGCTTTTCACAGCAATTCTGCGAGGCACAGAGCAGTAATTCAAAGAGGTCCCCTGAGGGTCAGTGATGATGCCGCCCCTTTGATCCTTATTGTGCACCAGGACAGAAGAGTGGAAATACCAGTCGTGCAAAGCTGCACTTTCAGGACAAATTACCAACATTATAGGAGATACAAGGTGTGTGTATCTGTGCACAAGTACGTGCGTACACGAGGTACGTGTGTCCTTGTTTTGCTATCTTGGTGAGGACCATATTTAGTATTATTATTATTAGAGCGGATTCTTTTGCGATGAAGATACATCAATGTGAGTGTGTGTGCATTTATGTTTTAGTACCTGTGTTTTTGTGTGTGTGTGTGTGTGTATACAGTATGTGTACGTGTGTGCGGGCGTTTCTGTGTTTTTACATGTGTGTAGGTGTGTCTGTGTTTGTGTGTGTTTGTAGGTTGCGTGCATGTGTATGTATGTGTGTGTGTGAGTTGGTGCATGTGTGTGTGTGCGTGTGTTTTGCTTATGAAAATAAAGAGAGTACAAAATGTTACACATTTTTTGTATGTACTGACAGTCAAACATTATAATTAGCAGTTAATTAACTATCAATAAAGAATTTCTTAATGGAAATGGAGGTTAGATAAAACATTTGCTTTCCCACAATGTAAAAGCTCCTCTCGTACTGCGTTCCTAAACATACTAGTACTTCTTTTCCACGTATATATGTACTTCATGATATGTACCATATTTCTGAAGGGCAGTGTGAACATCCATTACAGGTGAATAAGGCCCTGACCCCACCACAGTAGAGGCTCCCAGCTTGAAAAAGTAGTTGGTGCCGCTGGACAAACCCTGGACCTCCATGCTGGTAATGCTCCCTGAGAAAGACAGTGACACAGAAAAATGTTGTCAAAATCCACCATCAATCATACCGACCGTGCTGTGTCCAACACACAAGTCATGTCACGCCTGCCGACACCCACCATCCTGAGAGAGATTGTTCCACAAGTGCTCAGGCTGGCTGAGGTTGCCACTGTACAAGATCACGTAGCTGATGATGACACCGTTAGGCTCCAGTGGAGGGCGCCAGCTCACCAGCACAGAGGAGGAGTCCAGAGCACTCAGCTGCAGCTCCTCCGGAGCTGTGGAGGGCCCTGGAGGAGAGAGGACGGCCGGGTCAGTAATTAGAACCGAGAGATGAGGCCTCGCAGCTGGGGAATGTATATTGCCTTTGTGAAGGATTTGACATGTTGTGCGACAACCATCTGCGTCCTCATGTTCCCACCACCTGGGTACAGGAGAGAGGGGCCGAGCAGGGCAATGGGGGAATGGTCTGGGGCTCAGGTGATAATATGTGGTAGCAGAGAGCATGAAAGGGTGACGGGTGGTAATAATGTCATTTAAAGCTTCCCACTCTACACTCACCAGCCTGACTTGGCTGCCAAACAGAGCTGCCGGGCCAACATGAGAGCACTACTACACCTGGGTGTTTTATTACAGCCAGTTAGAAGTGCTCCATGCCAACCACTAATACTCGTGTTCCCTGGCCACTGGCCAGCCTACACTCTGATCAGCATGAGTGAGCATACATTAACATGCATATAGATGCTCCTGTACACTCACACACTTATATTACAGTATTTGGAGTCAGAAATTGAGCACCTTACTAGCTAGTGAACATGATTTAAAAATGCTTATGTAAAACTGGTATAATGAGCCTTGAGCTCATCCTTAAAAATGTTGTCAAAGAATGAATGTGCACTATAAGAAAAAGATGAAACTAGAAACTGAAGAAATCGTGCTGGGATTGCTGTCTTCTTCACAAGCTAAAGAATAATGGAGTGGCTGGTTGAATTTGTGTTAGGAAGCAGTGAAGTTGTGTGAAGATTTGGTTATAAAATAAGGATGAAGAATGTAAACTGGTGTAAGCAGTGTATGGGGTCAAATATGGGTCCTTAATATTTTATTGTAAAGACTTTACTGAAATCAAATTTGTGAATGTTCAGTAACGTTTTCCAGCTGTACAAATGCTTTGTTAAAAACAAAAACAAAAACAAAAGCCAACTTTATTTTATCCAATCAAAACTAAACTCCTCAAGCATCACCTGTTCACGTAAGCCTCTGGCCTCAGTTAATGCTCTGCCCTGCTTCTTATTTCTATCCTGTTTTGTGCTAATTACTTTCTTTTCTTTTCTCTTCTGTTCTGTTCTCACAGACATATGTAAAGCGTCCTTGGGTCTCTTGAAAGGCGCAATATAAATGCAAGCTATTATTCTTATTCTTATTATTACCATAAAATGTCTTTACCCATTAGTTATCCATACTTTAATCAATACGGACTCTTCTATTGTTTGGTAATCGTACAACATGCAGCACATTTTTATATTATACACACTCCTTTTCGGTGTCCAGCAGGTTTTATAGCCTAACTACTGCAACTTAGGGACAAACATTTTCTTTATCCTCCCCTTAAATCATGAGAAACATAAATGTCGTAATATTTTTGTGCAAAGTAACTGCAACAACCTTGTGTATTTGTACTTGTTTACAGGCAAGTCTTCTCTGGTCCAACGCAGCAACTTTAATGTAAAATCCAGCAGCCAGTGTAGTGTCTATGTCTGTATTTATGCCTGAGCTGACTAACCAGTCAACTAAGGACACTGACCATCCAATTAGACAGAGTTGAAATGTCATATCAGGACAGAAGAAAGCCTCAACCTGTCTTTAATTGGACCAGGAGGGCACAGAGGAGAGCAGCTCAGCCCCGGAGCTACAGGAAGTAAGTTAATGTTAACTCCCATTCTTCAAGCAATTGGGTCCTGAAAGTCCCGTCAAGTCAAGTAAAGTCAATTCATGGCAGCTAGCTGCGTCACGCCAGGAGCTAGTGTGAGGATCGGCACACGGCCAACGGAAGCATCTAGCTTCAGAATGTGATGTCTCTCACTGCTCTAGACCACAATTATGAAGTCAACAACAGTCAAAAAAGCTCTTTAACCATCAAATTATCTCCATGGCAAAAATTTGAAGGACCAAGGAATACTATAACATTTTATTTGTTATGCTTTTTCCTTTGACATTTATTCTAACAGAATAACCTGCATCCTCATTCTCCATTTCCAGAAATGTGTTTGAACACATTTAAACTTGGATCTACCCCAAATATTTCAAGTTCCTGTATTTTTTGGCAAAGTGAAGTTTCCTTTCATTAGCTTAATTGACTTATTCAAGGACACCCTGCAAAGGATGTAATGGAAGTGTTTTAATTCAACCTGAATTCCCATGATTAAAAAAAAAAATCTGAATTTACACTGAATGAATTCTCCAACCATGTAATTTCAAGAAAGCTCCCACCTACTGTAGGTAGACTGCTGATTAGTGAACATGTTTTCAAACCTGGAGGGAAACCAGGAGGCTTTTTAAAGGTTGGGTCCATGAACAGGAGCAAAGACTCACGGTCAGACAAGGTGGACTCTTCAACGGTGCCGCTGAAGGGTCCCACCACGTCCACTGCATTAGACTGCACCGCCAGCTCATAACGGGTGAAGGGCCTCAGGGCCCCGAGCAGCATCTCCTGAGCAGAACTGGATCACATGAAGAAGAGAGTCGCATGTTAAACTTTGTAATAATTCTAGAGTTCATATTACCTTTTATATTGTTACCTCTTATCCCACTGCAAGACCGTAAGACTTAGAACAATTATTGAATAAATCTGACACAACACGTACAGAGAAGGGAATGAGGATCTAAAGTTTATCCTTTGAAGTAATAAACCCTGTATAAGTGTACAAGGACACATCAACACAAAGACAAAATGATGTGCTTGTAGTTGTTGCCTCCTAGACTCTTCACATTGACACAATGGCGGTAATCAGCAGTATAGTGATATAGTGTAGAATTCACATGGGAAATTAATGCATTAGTTTGTTCAGAGTTGAACATATAAGGTACTCTTAAAGATGAAAAACAGCAAACGTCTGGCACTGTGAAGCAGAATAAGAGAAAACGCTGACATTAACTGGAGCAATTTAATGAAACCAACAGATTAGTGTGAGAAAATGAAGGCTGAACTAAACTATGGCCTTAAATCCTAGACTGTATATAAAGATGGGGGACATGACAGCTCCCCAAAAGTGAAGCCAAATCATTTTGATCACCCCCTGGTGGCTGTCTGCAGTGTAGGTCATAGCCCAGGCTTTGGACATGGACTTAACCAAAGAGTCAAATTACACATCCAATTTAAGCAACTCTTATCCCACTGATGTTTGTCCAAGGGGTAATTTTCTGTTAAGTTTGGTTTTAATTAATTATGTGATGTTATAAAAACAGGGTGCGATGTCATGATTGACAGCTGAGTCTGACTCGCGATTGGTCGAGTGGCTGCATCGGCAAGACCTCAATCCTGCGGCTCCACACCAGGATCACTACTGCACAGAGACTGGCTCCAAATTATGCCAAAAGCACAAAATGGCTGCACCTGCATTCTGGATATTTTGGCTTCATTTTTGAACAGTGGGAGGATGTGGAGAGGTATTGTCCATCTTTATATTCAGTCTATGCATGAATCACACAAGCTGTGAAACATTTCAATTTGGTGACCGTTTTAGAGGTAAAGTCATCATTTTTAAGTTGTCTATTTCATCAATGTCTGGGTTTGTATTATTAATGAAGATAAGTTTGCTCGAAAACACTGTGGAGCTGAGCCTTGCGATGTTGTCCTTATTCCATGGAGGGTTGTGAGCTCTGACCTGGTGTGATAGGAGACCAGGGAGGCGTTGGTGGTTCCCGCTGGGCTGCACCTCACTGTGTAGTTGATGATTCGTACATTGCTGAAACGAGGTTTCTCCCAGCGCAGCCAGATGGAGGTGGAGCTGTTGGCTTTGGCCTGGATGCTGCTTGGGGGCATCGGAGGGGGGCGCATGGGTGGCGACGATGCTTTGACACACACAGAATGTTATTTGTTATTATCTATTACCAAATTATTGTGGAAGACATCCATTCAGTCACTTATGTATACATTCACACATGCATGGAGATATCTCACTTCTGTCATGGGCCTTGTCTGTTCTTCCGTTCCACATTGCAGCTGCTCCATCGATGTGCTTGTTGAATGCCCAGACCCTCACCTCATACTGCCGGTCAGGGGCTGTCACACACACACACACACACACACACACACAGACACACACACATTGAGAGAAGAAAACAGAGTGAGAGGAAGAGAGGGTGGATGCTCCATACAGAACATATGAACATGTAAACCCAGGCAATACTTTTACATGGTGACACAAGAACCTCATTAATCTAAATAGTGATCTGAATAAGAGCAATCTGAATACAGTCAATGCAGTTGAGGTCTGTTTAGATTCTGCACCTCCACAACCTGGTTTGGAATTCCAGGCGGCTCATTCATCCTTTCATTCGTTCACTGATTGTGAACACATATTCTAATTCTGCTCTCACTCCTACCTGACATCTCCTTCCTCGAGTCACCTGACCTGCTCCTCATCCCCACTCACCTACTCCCATTTCTGAGTCCCTCATTAGCTCCCCAGTACATATACAGTGCCTTGCATAAGTATTCACCCCCTTTGGACTTTTCTACATTTTGTCATGGTATAACCACAGATTAAAATTTATTTCATCGTGAGTTTATGTAATGGACCAACACAAAATAGTGCATCATTTGGAAGTGGGGGGAAATATTACATGGATTTCACAATTATTTACAAATAAAAATCTGAAAAGTGTTGAGTGCATATGTATTCACCCCCTTTACTGTGAAACCCCTAACAAAGATCTGGTGCGACCAATTGCATTCACAAGTCACATTTGCAAGTCACATAATTAGTAAATAGGGTCCACCTGTCTGCAATTTAATCTCAGTATAAATACACCTGTTCTGTGACGGACTCAGAGTTTGTTGGAGATCATTACTGAACAAACAGCATCATGAAGACCAAGGAGCTCACCAAACAGGTCAGGGATAAAGTTGTGGAGAAATATGAAGCAGGGTTAGGTTATAAAAAAATATCCAGAGCTTTGAACATCTCTCTGAGCACCATAAAATCCATCATAAGAAAATGGAAAGAATATGGCACAACCGCAAACCTACCAAGAGGAGGCCGTCCACCCAAACTGAAGAGTCGGACAAGGAGAAAATTAATCAGAGAAGCAACCAGGAGGCCCATGGTTACTCTGGAGGAGTTGCAGAGATCCACAGCTGAGGTGGGAGAATCTGTCCACAGGACAACTATTAGTCGTCTACTCCACAAATCTGGCCTTTATGGAAGAGTGGCAAGAAGAAAGCCATTGTTGAAAGGGATCCATAAAAAATCCCGTTTGGAGTTTGCCAGAAGCCATGTGGGAGACACAGCAAACATGTGGAAGAAGGTGCTCTGGTCAGATGAGACCAAAATTGAACTTTTTGGCCTCAATGCAAAACGCTATGTGTGGCGAAAACCCAACACTGCCCATCACCCTGAGCACACCATCCCAACAGTGAAATATGGTGGTGGTAGCATCATGCTGTGGGGATGCTTCTCTTCAGCAGGTACAGGGAAACTGGTCAGAATAGAGGGAAAGATGGATGGAGCCAAATACAGGGAAATCCTTGAAGAAAATCTGATGCAGTCTGCAAAAGACTTGAGACTGGGGCGGAGGTTCATCTTCCAGCAGGACAATGACCCTAAACATACAGCCAGAGCTACAAAGGAATGGTTTGGATTAAAGAATGTTAATGTCTTAAAATGGCCCAGTCAAAGCCCAGACCTCAATCCAATAGAGAATCTATGGCAAGACTTGAAGATTGCGGTTCACAGACGGTCTCCATCCAATCTGACTGAGCTTCATCTTTTTTGCCAAGAAGAATGGACAAACCTTTCCATCTCTAGATGTGCAAAGCTGGTAGAGACATACCCCAAAAGACTTGCAGCTGTAATTGCAGCGAAAGGGGGTTCTACCAAGTATTGACACAGGGGGGTGAATACTTATGCACCCAACAGATGTCAACTTTTTTGTTCTCATTATTGTTTGTGTCACAATAAAATTTATTTTGCACCTCCAAAGTACTATGCATGTTTTGTTGATCAAACGGGAAAAAGTTTATTTAAGTCTATTTGAATTCCAGTTAGTAACAGTACATAATGGGAAAAAGTCCAAGGGGGGTGAATACTTATGCAAGGCACTGTACCTGTCCATTTCCACTGGCTCTCTGTCAGTCTTTGGACCTTGGCCTATGTACTTTTTTTTACTGCTTGTATTTTGAATCTTATTCACATACTCAAGGACCAAAGATCAAAGACCATGAACGTCTGTGTTGTTATTGCATTTACCTTGAATTTTTCTACATCTTGAACATTTTTAATTAACTTGAAGGCAAATTACATTCAGATGGGCGTCATGGTAACCACTCACCCAGTCCAGTGAGCAGATGATACCTCGCCTTCTTTCGGAGCCTGATGGTGTGGGTTTGTGTCGCCCTCTTCTCACCAGTGGCCGACTCCTCGGTCTCGACCTCTCGGCAGGACAGCTTGTAGCCAGACACCAGGGTGTGATTGGGTGAGGGATGCCATGTCACATTGAGCGTGTTCACTCTGGCTCTGATTTTCAGCTCAGTGGGGGCAAAGATCACTAAAAAGGATTGGAAAAGAGATAGATACAAAAAAAATTAAGTTTAAGTTCAACTTTCACTTACTGTCTAAATATATACTGTACTGCCAGCTGATTACTTGAAATGCAATACCTGAATTTCATAGTAATAGTAGTAGCATATTGTAGCATCTTAACCTTCGCCACACATAAACACACACAGATATGTACTTGACCATCTTTCATTTCTTTATGTTAAAATGTAAATGTGAGTAGCCATCGAGGTAAACATTTATAAACAGATTCTACATGTGAATTTACAGAATCTGTAGATCAGGGACAAGGTTTCGGGGTCCGAAGCCTTCTGGTTTCCATTTCTAGTTTGAGGAGGCTTTAGTTTCCCGCGGGTAAACAGTTATCACACTGTATCAGACTGAAAAGGCGAATGAAAGACAGAGTCCTGGCCCAGATATCCACTGTCAACACCACAAGCTCCAAATGTTTGGCTGTTGCCCCAAGAGACTACTTTGTAGTTAGATGATAACGGATGGGCTCCGAAACTGCAATCGAGGTAACCCCAGTAAACGTACTATTGTACGTTTACCAGGGCTAAACGTACTATTGTTTACAAACTAATACTGTCTAATAAAGTTTCTGTCGAGGCTTTATAGTTACCATAAAATAAACATTCAAAAACATTCAAAAACTATTCTTTAAAATGTCATAATTTGAGTCCAAGATATATATAGACAGTATTAAATAAAGGTATTTTCATGTCCATTAGTCTAAACTGCATTGGACCATACACAGGACATAAATATTATGGGTCTGATCTGACAAAAATGAACCACAACAAAAGAAAAAACAAAAATTTCAGAACGTGGTTTTGAGTTTCTTACCCATGCTGTGGTCACTGTGGTTGTAGTGAGCTAATGTCTGGTGTTGGGCCCACTCTGATGGGACCCCAAAGCCGACGCCTGTTCCAGCTGCAATCCTCAGTTGGTACGCCTGGTTGGGCTGCAGCTCTCTCAGTGTAAACTGAGTCTCATTACCCCCCACCTCCACTGAGAATACAGTTTCCACTGTGGGAACACACAAGAAACACATTAATATATTCTTTAAGTACACTATCTTTGAGTTTTTCTAATGTGATGATTCAACAGATAATATGTATCACACAGGGGAAAAACTGTGCTCTGTACTGAGGTGTTTTTGCAATAACTCAAATAAATTGTTGTCTCTCAAGGACAACCTGTTATGACGCAGCTCCTCTCACAGTGAGCTGGATCTCTCCATACATTTTAGAGAAATGGGTATTCAGAATAGATGTTTTCTGTTCTGCAAGTGCACGAAGCATAATTAACCCTGTCATACACATCTGCAAAAATATCTGTACTCACAAACCAGTGTAAACCATGTTCAGAAACAGATTATTATATTCATAGTAAAGAATAATATTTCATAGAGTAATGTAGACTGTTAATACATGTCCATTTATACCGATCATTTGTGTCAAGACACAAATTGATCTGAAAGTACTCAGTGTGCGTCACAGAGATGTTTTTTCACTGGCAGCTGAAATCAGCTTGTTGTCAGCTGTGTCCAGCAGGGATGACTAACCCTGATCCAGGGAGCTGTACTCGATGCGGTAGCGGGTGACGGCTCCTCGACTGTACTGTGAGGACAGGGGGTGCCACATCAGCCTGATGTCTGTAGGGGAGGTGCTGGCTATGGAGAGCTGGGGGGGTGCACTCGGCACTGCAGGAGGGAATGAAAACAGAGACACTGATCTGGCTGTTGATGCACATTCAAGCCAAATCCTACAGATCTGTGACGTTGCAGGACAGTTGTAAAACACACTGTATCTGTCAATAATCTATCATAGACTGTAAATAAATGTGGACGACATGACAGCTCCCAAAAAAGTAAAACGAAAAAAACATCTTGATCGCCACCTGGTGGCTGGCTGAAGTATGGATCATGAATCCAACCTCCTCCATGTTAATGGATTTGACACGGACCAAACTACAAAGTCATAGTAAACATTAATATAAGTTTGGTGTTATTTGTTATTTGATGGTATTACAGCAGGATGAAATGCAGAGATTGACAGCTGAGACTGATTCACGTTTGGTCAAGTGTATGGGCGGGACCACGCTACAACAGCTCCATCCCCTGATCACTACTCCACAAGCACAAGATGGCAGCGTTCATGTGCACAAAATCTTCGGTCTTCATGTCTGGATAGTGGGAGGAGGAGCAGGAAATGGGAGACGTGTCGTCCATCTTCATATACAGTCTATATAATCTATCCATAAAACTTTCAAATGTGCATTACATTAGTGTTTTTCTACAATAAAATGTTGGCCAGCTGAACGTAAATACTCTTGTGTTATGTCTCTACTTAACGACTCCCATTTTTTAAAATTGTGACAAGAAACCCTGAATGGGTGACAGTGGTAATTCATGAGTACTTAAATTCAGTTACAAGGTGATGAAGCTAATAATGAGTGCTTTGTGAGGCAGTGAAGTATCCCAGCCTGGCCTGATTTTACCTGTGTGGCCTGATTTTACCTGTGTTAGTTTGATAACTCACCATCCTCCAGCATCTCTACAGTTATAGGCAGGGATCGTGGACTGGCCCCCAGGGGAGAGTAGGCAACCACAAAGAATCTGTAGGCAGTGTGCGGGAGAAGCTCTTTGACGTGATACTCTGTGGTGTCATTGTTCATCGCAAACTGGTACTCCACATTATCTGAGCCTGGAACGAATAAAAAAGTATTCAAATCAAATACTTGTTTAGAAACTAAAATGCCTGCTGTATGATAGAGGCATACCTGCGGCACGCTGGCAGTGCACAGAGTAGCCTATGATTTGGTCCGAGTTGTACTCCGGTTTCTCCCAGGTGAGCAGGGCAGATGTGCTGGAGTAGGGTGTGGCAGACAGGTGACGTGGAGGGCTAGGCAGACCTTCCCTCACAATGACAGTGAGCTTGGCAGTGGCACAGGCCGTGCCCAGCCCGTTGTCTGCTATGCACTGGTAGTAGCCTGAATCATCCGGTGCCAGCTGGTTGATGAGCAGGAGTCCAGGGCTTTGGGTCTTCACTTGTCTGAATGGCTTGATGGGTTTGCCATTCTTCAGCCAGTGCAACACAGGGGGAGGCTCCCCTGAGCTGTTGCACACAAACCGGGCTGTGTTCCCCCGGGACAGGGACGCTGTCTCTGGGGGTTGGAGAATCACTGGAGGGGCTAATGAAAAAAGAAAAAGGTTTTAATTATTCAATAAAATAATTAAAGGTCATTTATTGCAGAAGATGAAAAATACACAAAGCTCCTTTTCATAAACTGTGTCTTAACCCTAAAAAGTCGACGATGTCATACACAACAGCAAAGGACATCGTACACTTTTATTTTTTAATTTATTTGCTCAGAAGGATTGTGCCGCTCCAATAAGGGCTTCATGACGATCATAGCCCTTTCAGAACATTTTTAATCCAGCCTTGAACTGTACTGTCTTTTTGGAGATATTAATCCATAATGACAAATCCAATACTGGATGTTTTCTGTGACTATTTATCCATTTCTCTCTGTTAAAAGCAGTTATTGTTGTTGTTGTTGTTAGCATGGTTGTTTGCTGCCAACCGGCAATCCCACAATGTCTTGGGTTAAGTCTGTCAACCAATCAAAGGCTTTATTCCTGACTTGTCGAACAATTAGAGGCTGTGTTTCTAACTGGGCATGTGTGTGGTAGCTCTGATTTCAAACACATGGTACAATGGAATAACATGAGACTTAACCCATCCTGGTATCTATAGATTAGTTGTCGTAGAGGTGGTGTAGCTGTGATGTGGCCCTTTGTCTCATTGCAAATAGAAACATGGCATGGCACACCTGTTTGTTATAAATAAAAAACAGAAACTCACATCTGGAAAGAATGTGAACAGTTTTTCATGTGTGTTGGTTAGAATGTTTTTTTTTCTCCTGACTACCCAGACTCGGAACAATTTTCAAAAGCCAAAAACCTTGTTCATTATTGTTCTCTGTGTTATTTGAGTAAATGTCTGTGAGATACAATTTCTGTTTTTTTCCTCTGTCTTTATGGTCATATAACTATTAACATATTCTGACAGCCCTGGCTGACCTGGAAAAATCCCTTGATTAAGTGATTATGCATTACGGGGTTGAGGTTATATAAGCTATATTACACAAGGAGACCAGGAGAACCAAAAGGGATTTTGTAACTAGACAGCAGTAGGTTAAAGTAACTCTAAGGCATTTTATATCTTAAAATTACAGCTTTCAAATCATTTTGATGGAACACAAAATGATAATAGCCACAGCACTCCCTTGAGGCCTGGAACTGCTACAACCTGCTTTACAGGTGTCACACACCAACAACCAGAACCAGAGCTAGCAGCTCGCTATAGCAGACAACAAGCTCGCCATTCTCAGTGAGGAAATCATGGCAGAGCCACCGTAGAAACCGAAGTGGACATTGTCAGAGGAAACGAAGAAGAGGAAAAGAGAAAGTAAACAAGTAAAAAAACAAGTTAATATCTGAGCATATTTCACCCGGTGAGA